>NC_068422.1:29931395-30063895 GCF_023373465.1 Oncorhynchus keta
GCATCACTACAGACCAGTGTGTACGACCCAGTACATCACTGGGGCCAAGCTTCCTGCCATCCAGGACCTCTATACCAGGTGGTGTCAGATGAAGGCCCTAAAATTGTCAAAGACTCCAGCCACCCTAGTCATAGACTGTTCTCTCTGCTAACGCATGGCAAGTGGTACCAGAGTGCCAAGTCCAGGTCCAAGAGGCTTCTAAACAGTTTCTACATTGACTCTGTACCAGTACCCCCCTGTATATAGTCTCACTATTGTTATTTTACTGCTGCTCTTTAATTACTTGTTACTTTTTAATTAGTATTCTTATTCTTGTTATTATTTTTAACTGCATTGTTGGTTAGGGGCTCGTAAGTAAGCATTTCACTGTAATACACCTGTTGTATTCGATGCATGTGACTAATACGATTTGATTTGATCCCGGGCGGTATCACAACCGCTCGTGATCGGGAGTCCCATAGGGTGGCGCACAATTGGCCCAGCGTCGTACGTGTTAGGGGAGGGATTGGCCGGGATAGGCCGTCATTGTAAATAGAAATGTGTTCTTAACTGACTTGCCTAGTAAAGGTTAAATACATATTTGGCGCTACTTTACTGACATCTAGCGGTACCGGTAGGAATTACATATTATGGGACAGCGGGGACTGTGAAGAGACACAAGCACACAAGCGCTAGCATACACACTCCACACATTTTGTATTGTAGATATGTAGTGATGTAATAATGTTATATGATGTACTGTTTTATATGTAATGTAAGTGCCTTAATGTGTTTGGACCCCAGGAAGCATAGCTGCTGCTTTGGCAACAGCTTTTGGGATCCCTAATAAATACAAATACAAATTCAAAAATTGCGCTCTATGTTTTGTCGACTACCGTCCATTTCCATGAACCATGTGAATAAAAATACTTACGTAGTTCAATAATAAACAAAATTATGCATACATATATACTATATAATACTGTGGTGCGCTACTTTTGGAAAAATTGCATAAGGGCATGATTGTGTTGCTGCTAGATGAATAGAATGTCATCAATTAATATATTTGTAATGAACATACTGTATTGCATACATGCATGTGTTTTGCCAAAATTACATGGGCATTTATTTGATTGAGTGACCTTTGTCATATACACTTGAACAAAATAATACATAAAAAATACAAAAACGACACGTTCTATTTCCCTATGTGGTCTCTCAAATCATTTGAATTTACTTTTAATTCAGGCAAGTATTCAGGTCGCACGGCTTCCAATCAGGCGTTTGGTTGGCCGGCATCGGGTCCTTCCTCCTTTTCCTCGTCCCTGAGAGGCTGATGTCAAGATGGTGAGTCTTGTGGCATAAAATCTAGAATTAAATTCTTTGTTTATCTTCACCATCCTCTCATCGTTGTTAAAATCACGAAGTCCAAATACATTTATAAGCCATCCCTGTAGGAATATTAGAACATTGAAATGGTAAAAGTAGTTTTTAGTATTTTATGAACTGATGGATTTCGGTGGCCTAGACGAGCGCTCGGCTGTTGGACCTGTTCAGTTGTACAAACCATTCAGTAATAATGTTGTAACACATGGCTTCTTATTTTCCATTACTATGTGTTGGCGGCTACATTGTGGTTTTGTCCAGTCTTGTATAATACTATTATTTGACCAGCACAGGCAATATGGCTAGCTACATGCTATGGTATGTGCTAGCAAGGTGTCCTCGACTATGGCTAGTGAGCCTCCCTGGCACAGTATGTCACTTGTAATGTCGTATTAGGATTCTGGAAACTACCTAGCTAGTTCCGACACGATAACTAACGCTAAGTTACCACAAATGCATGATTTTTGTCGTGTACCTTGTAGTCAATCCGTCCAGAAGTGCTCCGGTGTTTGAAGTGGTTCGTTTACATGATTTGAGTAGATGGAAGCTAACTTAGCTAGTTAACTTGCTTGGTTGGCTACAGTAGATAGCCAGGATGTTAGTTATTGATGCAGTAACCTTTCGGTATGATTTTGGTTTAGGACTTTCTCCTCGAAAGTATATATTGGACGTGTCACTCGTGTATCTAGCTAGCTACTAAATGTTACTTGTGTAGGTAGCTAAATCCAAGTAATGTAGTTCGCTAGCTACCTCTTGTTGCATGGCATGATACGTTTGATGACATGACGGTGGTAGGCCTGATCAATGATGAGACAGCCTGTAGGGATAGTCAATATCAGCTCCCTCAACAGCTAGACACGAGCTGATCGTAGACTACAGGAAATGGAGGGCCATGCACACCCCCATTCATATC
Organism: Oncorhynchus keta; assembly: GCF_023373465.1. NCBI lineage: Eukaryota > Metazoa > Chordata > Actinopteri > Salmoniformes > Salmonidae > Oncorhynchus > Oncorhynchus keta. The sequence continues at coordinate 29,933,674 of NC_068422.1, forward strand.
GACTGGGCTGTAGTGTAACAGGTCGAGAGCTTTAAGTTCCTCTGTCCACATCATTAAGGATCTATCACCGACCACATACCAAGACAGTTGAAAATAGGGCATGACAAAGCCTCTTCCCGCTCAGGTGGCTGAAAGGAATTGACATGGGCCCTCAGATCCTCAAAGTTATACAGCTGCACTATTGAGAGCATCTTGACTGGCTGCATCAGTGCTTGGTATGGCAACTGCTTGTCATCCTACTACAAGGCGCTACAGAGTGTAGTGCGTACAGCCCAGTACATCACTGCCGCCAAACTCATCCAAGACCTCTATACCAGGCTGTGTCAGAGCAAGGCCCTAAAAATGGTCACTCCAGCCACTCAAGTAAAGACTTATCTGTTATCGAATGGCAAGCGGTGCCGATGCACCAAGTCTGGAACGAACAGGACCCTGAACAGCTTATAACCTTAAACCATAAGACTGCTAAATAGTTTGTAGTAAAATAGTAATAGTAAACTATTTACCTATCTGCATTGACCCTTTCTGCACTAACCTTTTTGACTCGTCACATGCGCTGTTTGTCCTGTTGCCTAGTCACTTAATTCCTAGTTATATGTACATATCTACCTCAACTGCATCGTACCCTTGCACATCAACTCGGTGCTGGTATCGTGTGTATATGGCCACGTTATTGTTACTAATTGTTTTACCTTTTTATTAAGTTTCACATTTTTTCCCCGTCTTTCTCTGCATTGTTGTGAAGGGCCAGTAATTAAGCATTTCACTGTTAGAGTAACAGTTGATTTGTGATCGGATGTGTATAAGTGGATGCAATAAGTAACTTTTCTTTATGGCCTGCTAACTAACTTGCTACCTGACAAAGCCAACATCTTGTTTAAATACTTGTGTTGATGTATACTACTTGTCTTGCTATATGTGTATAGTATCTAGATGTGTGTAGGGTTCCTAAACTCTGTTCCCCGTCTACTTTCAGAACGACACAGTGACAGTCAGAACCCGGAAGTTCATGACAAACCGGCTGCTTCAGAGGAAGCAAATGGTAAGCTTAAATGTTTTTCCTACTGTATACCACCAAAACAAAACATCTCTTCATACGGAGTGTTCAGCTGACCTCTATCAGTAGATCAAAAGACCGTCATGATCTGCCCTGATGGTCTATTGATTAAATGATCTGTTAAAAGTTAGGAAGCATCGAGATCACCAGTGTGCTAGTTTTCTAGTGCTGCATGGTCTTAAACTTTTGTCCATTGTCTCCGCTTCCAGGTTGTCGATGTCCTCCATCCGGGCAAAGCCACAGTCCCAAAGACTGAGATCCGGGAGAAGCTGGCCAAAATGTACAAGACCACCCCTGACGTGGTGTTCGTCTTCGGCTTCAGGACACAGTTTGGTGGCGGCAAGACGACGGGCTTCGCCATGGTCTACGACTCTCTCGACTACGCTAAGAAAAACGAGCCCAAGCACAGACTGGCCAGGGTAAGTAGATGCTGGAAAAATGGAAACAAGTGAGGCTTTGCTTGTGGAATGCACCAATTGAATGGATATAGCTGTTTTTAGGCAATATTCTCTATTTGTATGACACCACGTCTGTACATAGTTTCTATGAGTACCATCATTATCAAGTATTGTCTGCCAGTGATACCCACATTGATACTGACTAATGGAAAGATAACCCACACACAATGGAAGCAGTGCTGTTTGGTTAAAATGTTTGGTTTTCTCGGTTCTCACAGCACGGTCTCTATGAGAAGAAGAAGTCCTCCAGAAAACAGCGCAAGGAACGCAAGAACAGAATGAAGAAAGTACGAGGCACCAAGAAAGCCAGTGTGGGCGCTGCTGGCAAAAAGGTAATGTGGCCATTCTCCCTATGGTACATTCCTCTTGTTCAAGGGTGGGTGCATTTCAATAGTCACATTTTTACAGTAGCTCCATTTATTCTCCTTCATCTGCACTGTAAATCAGCAGAGTTGGCTGCTTTCACCCAAGCGAAATTCACATCATTGCAGATGGAGGGAATAGGGAACTTCTTGAGACTATTGGAACGCACTCCAAGTTGAACTTATTTCGTATTAGTTAATCATTAATTACATGCATATCTTTCCTTCTTCCCAAGTCTGTTAGTGCTGTTTTTATTTATACATTCTTACTGTTTTAATATACATTGTCATCTTCTCTTATCTACTGTTCTTCGGGACTGTAGAAGGTAAATGTTGTTTTCATCAGTAGACTAACTGCTGTGTGCAGATACTACTACTTAGGAGTGATGTTCCTAGCTAAATCCTGTTAGACTTCTTCCCATTATATAACCAAAAAAGCTACAGTGCCTTTTTACATGTGGATTTATCTAACATCCACATTGGGTTTCAGTTCAGGTACCTACCAGTTGATACTTAGCTGCTCATTCTAACTCATGACACTAATGTTGGCGAGTGTGAACTGAGCACTAATAGTGGTTTAGATTCCAGTTTGAACCGTATAGTGTGGTCCCGTATAGTGTGGTCCCTACTCAACAGTAGGTTGCCTAGTGGATCTCTGAAAGACTAGGTAGGAACTAGAGCAGTTTCTCAATTAATTCCTTAAAGGACCCCAATGCAGTACACATTTTTGTTTTAGCCCAGCACTAACACGCATAATTCAACTAATCAAGTCTCAGTGCTGGGCTAAAACACACATGTGCATCCCCAGGAATCCTGCAGGAATGTATTGAGGGACGTATCTAGAAGCTGCATTTGTGTGCATTTATTGACATGTCCGCATCTGGTGCTCAGCATTCAGTTTTGACTTTGTATTATTTTCCTGGGTGGAAATGGGCCCCAACTGAATCAAATTAATCTATGGCTCAAATCTTATGCCATTCAGAGATCTAGTATAGGAGTGTGAATTATTTTAAGAGTTTAACATTACTTTCTTCATCCTTTTGTCTTTTATTTTGCCTCCCATGGATTTGTTTTTACAGAAATGAGGTGTCTTTACAGGTATAAAGAAAACAGGGCATGGTGTGCTATATTGTGTTGAATTGCACATTGAATCTTCTCTTGGTACCTCACCTGTAGAGATCTCACCTATAGTCTTCCAACAACCTTATCTACAAGCACGCATCCTTACTACTTCATCCCATCTTCCATCACCCTTGTCCCCCAAACTTCTAAACCTACCCTGGCTGGTGGTACTTATTCTCTGACAAATATTATAATATCAACTAATGTCATATCAACAAAAAAAACTATTTCATTGCTTCTAAACGATTACCATTCTTATTCTCCTATTAAACTATTTTATTATGACTATGTATTGATCAGATGCTCAGTACAGTTATGCTAACATGCGTTATGAGTGGTGACCTTTAGTGGTTGTTTACTAAAGCATGTCTAGGATAATAATTTATAGCCCAATGTCTCGATGCGAGACAGCTGAACCACATGCCTACTCATACGACTTTTCCTAGTTTCATTTAATACAATATACAGTTTAAGTCGGAAGTTTATATACACTTAGGTTGGGGTCATTAAAAATTGTTTTTCAACCACTCCACGCATTTCTTGTTAACAAACTATAGTTTTGGCAAGTCGGTTAGGACATCTACTTTGTGCATGACACAAGTTATTTTTCCAACAATTGTTTACAGACAGATTATTTAACTTATAATTCACTATATTACAATTCCAGTGGGTCAGAAGTTTACAAACACTAAGTTGACTGTGCCTTTAAACAGTTTGGGAAATTCCAGAAAATTATGTCATGGCTTTACAAGCTCTGATAGTCTAATTGACATAATCTGAGTCAATTGGAGGTGTACCTGTGGATGTATTTCAAGGCCTACCTTCAAACTCAGTGCCTCTTTGCTTGACATCATGTGGAAATCAAATAAATCAGCCAAGACCTCAGAAAAAATATTGTAGGCCTCCACAAGTCTAGTTCATCCTTGGGAGCAATTTCCAAATGCCTGAAGGTACCATGTTCATCTGTACAAACAATAGTACGCAAGTATAAACACCGTGGGACCACGCAGAAAGAGATGCGTTCTGTCTCTTGTGAAGATGCTGGAGGAACAAAGTATCTATATCCACAGTAAAACAAGCCCTATATCGACATAACCTGAAAGGCCGCTCAGCATGGAAGAAGCCACTGCACCAAAACCGGCATAGAAAAGCCAGACTACGGTTTGCAACTGCACATGGGGACAAACATCGTACTTTTTTGAGAAATGTCCTCTGGTCAGATGAAACAAAAATAGAACTGTTTGGCCATAATGACCATCACTATGTTTGGAGGAAAAGGGGGGAGGCTTGCAAGCCGAAGAACACCGTGAAGCATGGGGGTGGCAGCATCATTTTGTGGGGGTGCTTTGCTGCAGGAGGGACTGGTGCACTTCACAAAATCGATAGCATCATGAGGACGGAAAATTATGTGGATATATTGAAGCAACATCTCAAGACATCAGACAGGAAGTTAAATCTTGGTTGCAAATGGGTCTTCCAAATGGACAATGACCCCAAGCATACTTCCAAAGTTGTGGCAAAATGGCATAAGGACAACAAAGTCAATGTAACGGATGTGAAACGGCTAGCTTAGTTAGCGGTGTGCGCTAAATAGCGTTTCAATCGGTTACGTCACTTGCTCTGAGACCTTGATGTAGTAGTTCCCCTTGCTCTGCAAGGGCCGCGGCTTTTGTGGAGCGATGGGTAACGATGCTTCGAGGGTGACTGTTGTCGTTGTGCGCAGAAGGTCCCTGGTTCGCGCCCGGGTATGGGCGAGGGGACGGTTTAAAAATTATACTGTTACATCAAGGTATTGGAGTGGCCATCACAAAGCCCTGACATCAATCCTATAGAAAATTTGAGGGCAAAACTGAAGAAGCGCATGCGAGCAAGGAGGCCTACAGTCCTGCCTCGGTTACACCAGCTCTGTCAGGAGGAATGGGCCAAAATTCACCCAACTTATTCTGGGAAGCTTGTGGAAGGCTACCCGACACATTTGACCCAAGTTAAACAATTTTAAAGGCAATGCTACCGAATACTAATTGAGTGTATGTAAACTTCTGACCCACTGGGAATGGGATGAAAGAAAGTGAAAATAAATTACTGTATTTATTCTGACATTTCACATTCTTAAAATAAAGTGGTGATCCTAACTGACCCAAGACAGGGAATTTTTACTCTGATTAAATGTCAGGAATTGTGAAAAACTTTGAGTTTGACTTCAACTGTCATTTGATATATACTATATACTAAATAAATTCCTCACTGAGCTGGAAAATAAATATCAGTTAACTGCATCTTACTATTTAAAAAAACAACATGTAGGTTGAGCTCCATCTCTACTATTACCCTTCGGACCATCAGCCCAATTACCCCCCTTCCTTTAGTTGAGGTGCGCCCCCCCCTCCCTGAGTAGAGTTGTTGTAAGTGGAGATGGCGTATTTCTGTTTGCAGGTGAACTAACTTCTCTTCCTCTGTGTTTTCCTACAGTGAGCCTGGAGAATCAGGGATGTTCCTCGTGCTCAAGATGTTCTTGTATATTGTCATCGAATAAAAAAACTTTGGAAAAAAATTCACTATCATGTTTGTCATTTCCTCTACATGTCCTGGATTGAAAAACATGTATATTTGACATGTTTATCTGTACACTTACATTTGCAGTGTGCTTGAATATTGTTATGTTCAAAGTTGTTTTTGGGATATTGGTAGTCTGACTCATACCGAAGTCTTAAGTCCTCCTGACTTCAGTCTGGAAAGCCTGTTTTGGTGCAGTTGGCACGATGCTGCGTCAGTAATGACGGTGGCTGTGCTTTTAATGGTTGCTTCTGTCTTCTCGCGCAAACAGCCACGCACCGCCCCTTGCATTACACAAATGTTGGTTTATCAAATCCCACAAGAAAAACATTTGAGAACCACAATCAATACATCCCCTTAATTTGAGCGAATCTTGCATCAAAGGCCTCCTGACCAGACGTCTATTGTTGACTGGCTATATTCTCCTTTCAATAATGTTGGATGGTGTTCCCATTAAAACAATGTGAATACCAATGTTACCAAATGCATTAAATGGTGAATTACTGAGGTGAGTTGTGTTTTGCCTGTGATGATAGTCTCATATGCCGCCGGTCCTGTGTTTTTCTATTTGTAGACATTAATTAAGAGCTTATGACCTGAATATTTCTAATGCATTTTCTCACAATGATAAGACTTCAATGAAGTGCCCTGTCTAATGGGTTCCATTGTGTCCAGACTACAGAACCTTTGTGTGAGCTCAGAGCCAAACCAATGGTGCTACGATGCTGACTACTGCTGCAACTCACGCTGAATCGTCTCCGGCTATGCACTCTTTTTGTTGGCATCATACCTGGCACCTTACTACTGCTGTCTCAAGGTTACTAGGTCCCCCTTGGTTTTCTGTACACAAACTCACCTGGTCCTTCTATCACTACCTCAGCCTCATAACTTACGCTGATGGCACTCAACTCTCGCAGATAGGATTTCTGTGTGGCTGGCCTGGCAGACATCTCCGCTTTGATGTTGGCCCACCACCTCGAGCGAATCAATATTGCACTGCTATTCGTTCCTGGGGGAAGCTTGCCAGCTCCTAGACCTCCGTCACTGGTGACAAACTCCATTGTTATGAAAAACCTCTTGTTTGACCTTGGGCGACACCCTATTGTGTTCAGAGCCAAACTGATGCAGAGACTAATGCGTCAACGAGATTCAACCTGTACATTTATATTTAATCCCTCTGCACTTTTTACCCATTTGACACGTGACGTGAAACCGAACATGATCTTGTTATATCAGGCTAGGTAAACGATGCTAGGTAAACGAGGCTAGGTAAACGATGCTAGCTTTTGGTATAACTGGGTAGTTATGAAAACAGGAGCGCCCAGACCTTCGCCACCTAACGTTGGCAAACACGATATACATCAACCAGTACATAAAGTAAGTTAGTGAGTCGCTGATAATCAGGTTATGAAAACAGGATACCATTTTCTAACCAGCACCCAACCACTTACATTTTCGTAATTTCAACAAAAAGGTGAAGAATATGATTTGCAGTTAATTAAACATGAGAGGGCACCCTGGACGTCTTCTGGCACCACACACATTGAGTGTAGCTAGACCACATAAGACTCTGATTCTCTTTAGAGGCATTGAATTTACTTTCATCATTAGCATAGCAGTAAACACTAATCAAATATGCACATAATCAGTGCAGTTAGTGACACATATCCCCTCAGGACCTCCGAGGTTTGCATTGCATTACATTTGGGATACAGCCAATGTTTATTGTCTAAGCAGATGCCCCTACTACCGATTGCAGCGCATAATAATTATCGTTATAACATCGACCTTACAAAGACTAGTGTGGGCCCAGTTACAAAGGCACTTGCAAAGCGGATTTGAATGTATTTGAACGAGCCAAAAGATGCAGCGCAAACTGAGTTGATCATAGACCGAGTAGAAGAACTCCTGTGTTTAGTGGTTTGTAATAGAGGTGTGCAATCCATCCCCGTGGGATGCTAACAGGATTTACGTTTTTTGCTTACCCAGCCCTCGATGAGTTGAATTATAGTGCTTGGCTAGAACATACAGGCTAGGAATGGATTGAGAAACACTAACGTAGAGCGGGTAGCGTTCATAAGCGTTCATAACAACACGCACAGGTTGTAGTAACAGAAGTTGCCACACGAGTGCTCTCTTTCCCTATCTGTCAAGTGTTGATATTTTGCAAAAGACACACACGAACACTCCCTCCCAGCGGCAGGCTTGATTCAATATGCATGGCAATCCTCAGGAATAGCAGAGAAAGGACAGAATGGGGGCAGGGTTGTGGTACGAAGAAATACCTACATCCACAGTGTCACTGCAGCAATTTTCTGAAGCCTCAGTCAATAATATATTGAGCAACTGCACAGTCACCCACAGTTTGACACACTTGGGAGAGGTACCACTCTATAGTCTAAAGTTGCCTCCTGTCCTTAATCTCCTTCTCTTGTCTCCTTTCCTTCCCAGTAGGCTTACACTATATTGCTTTCACCATTCCTTTGTTTATGGATAAATGCAGAGGAAGAGGAGATGAGGAAATGAAGCCATATGGAGTAGAGAGGAAGCCATAAGGAGAATAGATGAGGGGAAGAAGCCATGCTAGCCGTGCTAGACTTGAGATGCACCCTGGGTCTGTGGCGGCTGCACAACAGACAGACATAAGAGGAGAAGCGAGGTGAGACGTGTAAATGCTGATTGGTAATGCTCTAATGTCTGACTGCAGTCATTTGACTTGACGCCCTGTCTGTCCCTCTTAGTTTTCATTCAGTTTATTGTGTAAATTGGAAAATATGCCACTTGTCTGGTCTGTGCGATGCGTTGCTTTGGATTATCATCCTTGTCAATGACTTGGAGCTCTGGCCAAAAGTAATGCACTATATAGGGAAAAGGGTACAATTTGGGACATAGCCAGTCTTTGGAACAGAACACATCTTTGTTTTAGTGTGACCTTTCTGTGGTAAGTTGTATTGAAATACCCTGGGAGAGAGAGAAGGAGAATCTAAATAAAGTGATTATAGTACCGGGGGATCAATGTCTCTCGCTCTCTCTCGCTCTCAATTCAATTCAATGTCAATTTAAGGGCTTTATTGGCATGGGAAACACATGTTTACATTGCCAAAGCAAGTGAAATGGGGTAGCATGTAGCCTAGTGGTTAGAGTGTTGGGCCAGTAACCAAAAGGTTGCTAGATGGAATCCCCGAGCTGACAGGGTGAAAATCTGTCATTCTGTCCCTGAACAAGGCAGTTAACCCACTGTTCCTAGGCCGTCATTGTAAATAAGAATTTGTTCTTAACTGACTTGCCTAGTTAAATAAAGGTTACAAATAGATAATAAACCAAAGTGAAATAAACAATATTTTTTTTTACAGTAAACATTACACTCAAAAACGTTCCAAAACAATAAAGACATTTCAAATGTCATATTATGTGCAAATAGTTAAAGTACAAAAGGGGAAATAAATAAACATAAATATGGGTTCTATGTGTTTGTTCTTCACTTTTCTTGTGAAAACAGGTCACAAATCTTGCTGCTGTGATGGCAGCAGCATATGGGAGTTTATCAAAATTGGGTTTGTTTTCCAATTCTTTGTTGATCTGTGTAATCTGAGGGAAATATGTGTCTCTAATATGGCAGGAGGTTAGGAAGTTTAGCTCAGTTTCAACCTCATTTTGTGGGCAGTATGCACATAGCCTGTCTTCCCTTGAGAGCCAGGTCTGCCTACGGAGGCTTTTCTCAATAGCAAGGCTATGCTCATGTAACGGATGTGAAACGGCTAGCTAGTTAGCGGTGGTGTGCGCTAAATAGCGTTTCAAATGGTGACGTCACTTGCTCTGAGACCTTGAAGTAGTGGTTCCCCTTGCTCTGCGGCTTTTGTGGAGCGATGGGTAACGATGCTTCGTGGGTGTCAGTTGTTGATGTGTGCAGAGGGTCCCTGGTTCGCGCCCGGGTATGGGCGAGGGGACGGTCTAAAGTTATACTGTTACACTCACTGAGTCTGTACATAGTCAAAGCTTTCCTTAAATTTGGGCCAGTCACAGTTGTCAGGTATTCTGCCACTGTGTACTCTCTGATTAGGGTCAAATAGCATTCTAGTTTGCTCAGTTTTTTTGTTCATTCTTTCCAATGTGTCAAGTAATTATCTTTTTGTTTTCTCATGATTTGGTTGGGTCTAATTGTGTTGCTCTTCCAGGGCTCTGTGGGGTCTGCTTGTGTTGTGAACAGAGCCCCAGGACTAGCTTGCTTAGGGGATTCTTCTCTAGGTTCATTTCTCTGTATGTGATGGCTTTATTATGGAAGTTTTGGGAATCGCTTCCTTTTAGGTGGTTGTAGAATTTAACAGCTCTTTTCTGGATTTTGGTAATTAGCAGGTATCAGCCTAATTCTGCTCTGCATGCATTAGTTGGTGTTCCGTTTTGATGCCATAGGCCCTTCCTGCCTTGTCTCTCAGATCGTTCACAGCTTTGTGGAAGTTACATGTGGCGCTGATGTTTAGGCCAAGGTCTCTCTCTCTCTCATTGCTATTTAGTGAAATATGAAATGTATTTTCCCATCTAAAGAGAGTTACTACAATTGACTTAATTAAAAGTTTTACATTGTGCCTCAACTAAATGTTGACCTAATGGAATCTATTCAAGTTATCTAAAGGTTGCAAGCGGATAGTATATTTCCAACAGCATGATCAACCTGCATCGTCCTACACCTATCCTTGGGTGTCAGGCTTTAAAATAATACCATTGCACCTAGGGACTGCACTCAACCACAAGGTTGTATTTTTGGTCTCAAACCCAGGGATTTGACACACTTTCACGCCTTAACAAACTCTGAATGTAGGCCATCCAGACAACTCTCCAAGTAAAGTGTCCTCCCCTACTGTCTGGTCCTCTGAGATGTGTGGAGAAAAGAAATGTGTGTGTGTGTGTCTGTGTGTGTGTGTGTGTGTGGAGAGACGAAACAGTGTCTTGGAGGCACAGTCATTGACACATTTTCTGAGCACTGAATTTCCTTCCCAGAATTCCCAGTAGGTCACCATGGCTTCCCCTATGTGGGCTAATCTTCAATAAATGCTGTCCAACCAAGATTAAACAAAGTCTGTAAATCAGGGCCTGTGTTCATACAGCGTCTCAGAGAAAGAGTTCCGATCTAGGACCAGTTTTGCCTTTAGATCATAAGTGATATGATTATATGGACAGGGGGACCTGATCCTAGATCACCCCTCAAGATGCTTTATGAATATGAAACCTGGATCTCAATTCAAACTCACAGAAAACACAAGAGACCATGCAACCGATTAAAATATTTTTACATCCACTTTACACAATTAATTACTTCCTCAGACTAATTTCATTAACAACATGCTCCTATATAGCCACAATGTTACATCAAACACTGTAATACCGCTGTATGTACATGCTTTTCCATAAGGCAGTACAACACAGACTTTAGTCTTACTGGGTGACCTACAAACAGGTTGGCAGCTTCATTTATCTCAGCTGTGTACTGCTAAAGTGTTGGGTTATGCCCACTGTTTAAATCACAGCGTCGGGTTGACACTGAGTGGGTGGGTGAAGACTGTGAGCTGCTGTACGATGGAGAGAAAGCAAAGAAAGACAAAGAGAGAGAGAGAATAGAGGGAGAGAAAGGGGTGAAGAGAGACAGGAGAGACTGAGTGAAAGAACAAATAGAGAGAGGGAGAGAGAGAAGATGAGTACATGACCACATGTAGACTCATTAGTTATGCACAGTGTCTCTGCTGTGTTCTGCCTGTGTGGCAGTGGCAAGTTCGACATAAGTGGAGCTTTCAGCTCAAACATTTTATTTTATTCGTCACATGCTTCGTAAAATAACAGGTGTAGACGAACAGTGAAATGCAGCCGCACACAAGCCTAGGATCACTATGCGCAATGCCAAGTGTCGGCTGGAGTGGTGTAAAGCTCGCCGCCAAGGGCTCTGGAGCAGTGGAAACTCGTTCTCTGGAGTGTTGAATCACTCTTCACCATCTGGCAGTCCGACGGACAAATCTGGTTTTGGCGGATGCCAGGAGAATGGTACCTGCCCGAATGAATAGTGGCAACTGTAAAGTTTGGTGGTGGAAGAATAATGGTCTGGGGCTGTTTTTCATTGTTCAGGCTAGGCCCCTTAGTTCCAGTGAGGGAAATCTTAACGCCACAGCATACAATGATATTCTAGACGATTCTGTGCTTCCAACTTTGTGGCAACAGTTTGGGGAAGGCCCTTTCCTGCATGCACAAAGCGAGGTCCATACAGGAATGGTTTGTCGAGATCAGTGTGGAAGAACTTGAATGGCCTGTACAGAGCCCTGACCTCAACCACATTGAACACCTTTGGGATGAATTGGAATGCCGACTGCAAGCCAGGCCTAATCGGAAAACGTCAGTGCCCGACCTCACTAATGTTCTTGTGGTTGAATGGAAGCAAGTCCCCGCAGCAACGTTCCAACATCTAGTGGAAAGCCTTCCCAGAAGAGTGGAGGCTGTTATAGCATCAAAGGGGGGACCAACTCCATATTAATGCCCATGATTTTGGAATGAAATGTTTGATGAGCAGGTGTCCACATACTTTTCAGACTGTTAAATATCTATCACTAGCCGGGTTACCTGGTTACTCAACCCTGCACCTTAGAGGCTGCTGCCCTATATACATAGACATGGAATCACTAGCAACTTTAATAATGGAACACTAGTCACTTTAATAATGTTTACAAACTGCTTTACTCATCTTATATAGTGTATTCTATTCTACTGTATTCTAGTCAATGCCACTCCGACACTGCTCAATCTAATATTTATATATATTTTTAATTCCATTCTTTTACTTTTACATTTGTGTATTGTTGTGATTTGTTAGATACTTGTAATGGTCGTCGGTGGAATATTTTGTTGTTGTTTTAGCACAAGGGAGGGTGTGTATCTTTGTTAACAACAGCTGGTGTGCAATCTCTAATATTGAGGAAGTCTTGAGGTTCTGCTCGCCTGAGTTAGAATACCTCATGATAAGCTGTGGATCATACTATTTACAAAGAGCGTTTTCGTCTATATATTTTGTCGTCGTCAATTTACCACCACAAGACCGCACAAGACCGCATTCAACGAGCTGTATAGGGCCATGAGCATACAAAAAATGCTCATCTAGAGGCGGCACTCATAGTGGCCAGTGATTTTAATGCAGGAAAACTGAAATCCGTCTTACCTCATTTCTACCGGCATGTCACAACAACCGGCATGCAACAAAAGGCAAAAAGAACTCTAGATCACCTTTACTCCACACACAGAAACGCATACAAAACTCCCTCGCCCACCATTTGGCAAATCTGACCATAACTCTATCCTCCTGATTCTTGCTTACAAGCAAAAGCTCAAACAGAAAGTTCCAGTGAAGGGGCCCCTCAGGGGTGCGTGCTTAGTCCCCTCCTGTACTCCCTGTTCACCCACGACTGCGTGGTCGCGCAGGGACTGGTAACAGATGGCGTTGGGAAATGAGGCTCATCTATGCAGCCATCCAGTCAGGCAGCAGCCCTTTCTCTGTCACTCTTTCCCAGGAGCAAATCTCTGTCTCTGCCCCCCTCCCTCTCTCTTTCTCTCTTTCTCTCTCTTTCGCTCCTTGCTTCTCACATTCTCTACCTCCCTGCTTTTGTCTCTTTTTGTCCCTGCACATTCTCTACCTCACTACCTCACACTCTTCATCTCTACCTCCATCTCTCTCCCTCTGCATCCCTGCACCGCTCTCTCTCTCCCCCTCCCTATCTCTCTCCTTGCATCCCTCTGTCTGGTGCTGCATATTAAACAGCCCTCTGTCTCACGCTGTCTGTCCCTCCCTCCCTCTATCTAACTGCTCTTTAACTTCTCCCCTGGTAAAAAGATAGAGAGAGGGGGATGTACAGAGGTAGAGAGGGATGCAGGAGAGAGAGAGGCATACAGGAAGGTAGAGAGGTAGGCATACAGGGAGGTAGAGAGAAAGAGGGGAGCAGGGACGTAGAGAAAGAGTCGATCAGGGACGTAGAGAAAGAGGGGTGCAGGGACGTAGAGAAAGAAGGGAGCAGGGACGTAGAGATAGAGTGGAGCAGGGACGTAGAGAAAGAGGGGAGCAGGGACGTAGAGAAAGAGGGGTGCAGGGACGTAGAGAAAGAGGGGAGCAGGGACGTAGAGAAAGAGTGGAGCAGGGACGTAGAGAAAGAGGGGAGCAGGGACGTAGAGAAAGAGGGGTGCAGGGACGTAGAGAAAGAGGGGTGCAGGGACGTAGAGAAAGAGGGGAGCAGGGACGTAGAGAAAGAGGGGTGCAGGGACGTAGAGAAAGAGGGGAGCAGGGACGTAGAGAAAGAGGGGTGCAGGGACGTAGAGAAAGAGTGGTGCAGGGACGTAGAGAAAGAGGGGGGCAGGGACGTAGAGAGAAAGAGGGGTGCAGGGACGTAGAGAAAGAGTGGAGCAGGGACGTAGAGAAAGAGTGGAGCAGGGACGTAGAGAAAGACGGGGGCAGGGACGTAGAGAGAAAGAGGGGTGCAGGGACGTAGAGAAAGAGGGGTGCAGGGACGTAGAGAAAGAGAGGTGCAGGGACGTAGGGAAAGAGGGGGGCAGGGATGTAGAGAGAAAGAGGGGTGCAGGGACGTAGAGAAAGAGGGGTGCAGGGACGTAGAGAAAGAGGGGTGCAGGGACGTAGAGAAGGGGCTGATGCAGGAGTCTGGGCTGGGATATGGTCTCTGTCATCTGGGCCTCTTTTCTGCCTCACTGGGCCCCCAGCACCAGATGGTAGAGCTGCGCCAAAGGCCTCCAGGGGCCAAAAGAACACAAGCAATATAAAGAGGGAGAGTTTCATTAAAATGTTTTCCAGAGGTCTTCATTCTCTCACTACATGAGACATTAGACAATGTTGGAGAAAGTCATCTGTCAAATGTACTTATTTTGGATGTAGCTTAGGTGCTGGTGTGTGTCTAAATAGAGCTGTTATCCTTCCATTGTGTGTTTATTAGACACATGATGTACTTGGATTTATCAGGCCAGGCTTGATGCCAACAGATTATTTCATGAATGATTGTACAATTAATTGCAAAGTCACTCTTGTCAGAACAGTGCACATATTTTGGGCTGTAGCTAAATGACAACAGTCATTTGTAACAGTGTAGCAGTGGTGTATTTTATAATAAGGTAACCTACCGCTTTTGAGTTCCCCTCAGTCAACGGATTATCTCTGCTCATCCTGCAGTCCTGCAGCAGCCTATCAGTCCCAGAAGCAGACAGATACTCTGCATCGCAAATGTACACTATTCTCTACATAGTACATTACTTTTGACCAGAGAGCTATGATCAAAAGTTGTGCACTTTATAGGTAAAAGGGTGCCATTTGAGATGCAGCCATACTCTTCAGTACAGTACAGCTGGCAGTTGCTAGGAGCTGATATGTAAGCTGATCCCCTCTTCTTTGGCCCCAGAGCACTAGGGATGTGATTTGCTATTGAGGGCAAGCTGAGTTTGGTGTGAATCCTAATCATCCTCACCGCACCTCAGGCCAGATATCATTCACAACCTCCATCAGGGCCGGTGTGTGTGTGGGTCTGTATGTATGTGAGTGGTGTGTGTGTCTCTTTTCTCTCTCTCTCTCTCTCTCTCTCTCTCTCTCTCTCTCTCTCTCTCTCTCTCTCTCTCTCTCTCTCTCTCTCTCACTCGTTCTCAATTTCTCACTCTCTCTGTTTTATGTGTGCGTGTGCCATCGGGCTGCAGTTTATCCTCTCTGAAAATGGGAGAGAGGAAAACGACCTGTAGGGACCACAAACCGATGCTGGCACTAAAACCTCACTCAACATGCTGTGCAGGGCCATAAACAAACAAGTAAATGTTCACCCAGAGGCAGCGCTCCTAGTGGCTGGTGATTTTAATGCAGGGAAACTGAAATCTGTTTTACCTCATTTCTGCATTTACTCCATACACAGAGACGCATATAACGCTCTCCCTCGCCCTCCGTTTTGTAAATCTGACCATAACTGTGTACTCCTGATTCCTGCTTACAAGCAAAAACTCAAACAGGAAGTACCACTGATGAGCTCAATACAGAAGTGGTCCGATGAAGCAGATACGAAGTTACAGGACTGTTTCTAGCACAGATTTGAATGTTCTGGGATTCATCCAATGGCATTGAGGAGTTTAACACATCAGTCCCCCGACTTAATTAAAAAGTGCATCGATGATGTCGTCCCCACAAATACCGTACGCACATATCCCAAATAGAAGCCATGGATTATAGGCAACATCCGCAGTGAGCTAAAGACTAGAGATTTTGTTTCAAGGTGCGCCACACCAATCTGGACGAGAATAAAAAATCCTGCTACGCCCTCCGACAAACCATCAAACAGGCAAAGCGTCAATACAGGACTAAGATCGAATCGTACTACACCGTCTCTGAAGCTCGTCGGATATGGCACGGCTTGCAAACTATCACAGATTACAAAGGGAAACTCAGCCTCGAGCTGCCCAGTGGCACAAGCCTACCAGACGAGCTAAATGCCTTCTATGCTCACTTCAATGTTAGCAACACTGAGCCATGAATGACAGCACCAACTGTTCCAGATGACTGCGATCATGCTCTCCGTAGCCGATGTGAGTAAGACCTTTTAAAAAGGTTAACATTGACAAGGCCGCAGGACCAGACTGATTACCTGGACGTGTACTCAGAACATGTGCTAACCAGCTGGCAAGGATCTTCACTGATATTTTCAAACTCTCCCAGACCCAGTCTGTAATACCTGCATCTTACAAGCAGACCACCATTGTCCCTGTGCCCAATAACGCCAAGGTAACCTGTCTAAATTACTATCGCTCTGTAGCACTCACATCTGTAGCCATGAAATGCTTTGAAAGGCTGGTCATGCATCACATCAACACAATCATCCCAGACTCCCTGGACCCACTCCAATTTGCATACCGACCCAACTGATCCACAGATGACGTAATCTCTATTGCACTCCACACTGCCCTTTCCCACTTGGACAAAAGGAAAACTTACATGGGAATGCTGTTCATTGACTACAACTCAGTGTTCAACACCATAGTGCCCTCCAAGCTCATCACTAAGCTAAGGACCCTGGGACAAAACACCTCCCTCTGCTGGATCCTGGACTTCCTTAAAGGCTGCAAGGTTAGGCAACAACACATCCACTGTGCTGACGCTCAACACTGGGCCCCTCAGAGATGCGTCCTTTGTCCACACCAGTACTAACAGTTCACCCACCACGACTTCAACACCATCATTACATTTGCAGATGATATGCCTGATCACAGACAGCCTATAGGCAGGAGGTCAGAGACCTGGCAGTGTGGTGCCAGGCCAACAACCTCTCAAGACAAAGAAGCTAATTGTGGACTACAGGAAACAGAAGGCCGATCACACCCCCTTCCAAACGGCTGTAGTGGAGCATATCGAGAGCTTTAATTTCCTCACTGTCCACATCACTTTTGTTTTTCCCTTATTTTACCAGGTAAGTTGTCTAAGAACACTTTCTTATTTACAACAACAACCTGGGGAATAGTTACAGGGGAGAGGAGGGGGATGAATAAGACAATTGTAACTGAGGATGATTAGGTGACATTTTGGGAATTTAGGCAGAATGGTAATTTAGGCTGGACACTGGGGTTAACACCCCTACTCTTACAATAAGTGCCATGGGATCTTCAGTGATCACAGAGAGTCAGGACACCCATTTAACGTCCCATCCGAAAGACAGCACCCTACACAGGGCAATGTTCCCAATCACTGCCCTGGGGCATTGGGATATTTTTTTAGACCTCCTACTGGCCCTCCAACACCACTTTCAGCAGCATCTGGTCTCCCATCCAGGGACTGACAGGACCAACCCTGCTTAGCTTCAGAAGCAAGCCAGCAGTGGGTTGCAGGGTGGTATGCTGCTCACTAAGGACCTATCATGGTGCAGACACACCAACAGTCGTGAAGAAGGCACGACAACACCTCTTCACCCTCAGGAGGCTGAAAAGATTTGGCATGGGCCCTCAGATCCTCAAAATGCTATACAGCTGCACCATTGAGAGCTTCTTGATTGGCTGCATCACCACTTGGTTATGCACCTGCTTGGCATCCGACCATAATGTGCTACAGAGGGTAATGCATACAGCCCAGTACATCACTGGGGCTGAGCTCCCTGCCATCCAGGACCTTTATACCACTCGAGGAAGGCTGTAAAATCGTCAAAGACTCCAGCCACCCAAGAGAATGGATTACCAAGAAAAACAAAGGAAAGGAGGGGTGCTCAACAACAATGACAAAAATCATGAGAATGGCTTGCCAAGAAAAACTTCCAAAAGGACGAATTCGAGGTAAAAAGGAGTTGGAGCACTCAACAAGAAAAGGCAGAGATTCATTTGTTATTGCTCACTTTAATCCCTTGCATCTGCTTATATTGGTCAAACTAAACAAGCATTGAAATTTCGCATTGCAGAACGTAAGGCTGCAATTTTTATATTTGACTATATTTTTCTCCCCAATTGCGGTCCAATTACGATCTTGTCTCATTGCTGCAACTCTCAAACAGGCTTGGAAGAGGTGAAGGTCGAGTCATGCATTCTTCAAAACATGACCCGCTAAACCGTGCTCTTAACACCCGCCCGCCAGCTGCACCAATGTGTAAAAGGAAACGCAGTTCAACTAATGACCGCCATCAGTCTGCAAGCGCCCGGCCCGCCACAAGGACATGCTAGGGAGCAATGAGCCAAGTAAAGCATCCCCGGCCAAACCCTCCCCTAACCAGACGATCCTGAGCCAATTGTGCGCTGCCCTATGGGACTCCCGGTCACAGTCGGTTGTGACACAGCCTGGGATCAAACCCAGGTCTGTAGTGATGCCTCAAGCATTGTGATGCAGTGCCTTAGACCGCACTGCCACTCGGGAGGCCAAGACTTCTATTTGAAATAAAAACAGGGACTATGCTTTTACGCACCACTGCATCCAAGCAAAACATGGTTCACATTCCTCCATGCGCTTTGTAGCCAGAGAACATATACACATTTCACCAAGAGGAAGTCATGTCGTACATAAACTAAAACAGGGGCATTCTGGCAGTACTCCTTAGACCCTGTGGATCCAAAGGGGCTAAACAATGATTTTTCACTGTCCTTGTTGCTATAATGTTGTTGCCTTGATTTTTGGGGTCTCTGTGTCTCCGGATTCATGGACACCAAAATATCACCGTTGTATATTTTGACATGGCCTATTGATTAATTAGACACACTATTTATCTTTATATTTTGTCCATTAATTTGCCATCTACCTTGGAACATATTATCGTTATAAGTTTGTTATGTTGTTGTTTCTCAATTAGCCACTAGGCTATAAATAGGAGCTAAGTGCAATGGTCAGGACACTCACCTGTTCGAATCCTATACAATGGATTACCTCAAACTAGTCCTTTTGGAAGTTTTTCTTGGTAAGCCATTCTCGTGATTTTTGTCGAGCACCCCTCCTTTTCCTTTGTTTGCTGAAGCATGAAGGCCCACCTGAACTCCAGCCACCCAAGTCCTAGACTGTTCTCTCTGCTACCTCATGGCAAGTGGTACCAGAGTTCCAAGTATGGGACCACTAGGGTCCTGAACAGCTTCGACCCCAAGCCATAAGACTGCTGAATAGTTAATAAAAACGCCACTCTTCAATTGCACTGACTCTCTTGCATCAGCTTTATGCACACTCACTGGACTCTACCCACATACTATACTGATACTCCAACACACACACTACATATGCTCATTGACACCACACACACACATAGACATACTTTCACATATGTTGCTGCTGCTACTCTGTTTATTATCTATCCTGATTTCCTAGTCACTTTTTTATTTTGTTATTTAACTAGGGAAGTCAGTTAAGAACAAATTCTTATTTACAATGATGGCCTAGGAACAGTGGGTTAACTGCCTAGTTCAGGGGCAGAACAACAGATTGTTACCTTGTCAGCTCCAGGATTCGATAGAGCAACCTTTCGGTTACTGGGCTAATGCTCTAACCACTAGGCTACCTGCCGCTACCTTACCCCTGCCTACACAAACATATTACCTCAATTACCTTGTATCCTTGCACGTTGACTCTGTACCGACACTCCTTGTTTATAGTGTTATTTAGTGTTATTATTTCCTTTTTTCTTACTTTTTAACTCTGCATTGTTGGGAAGGGGCTCGTAAGTAAGTATTTCAGGGTAAAGTCTACACCTGTTCTACTCAGCGCATGTGACAAATACATTTTTATTTCATTTGAGCTACAGTATGTTCAGCCAACAGCTAAAACAGTAGAGAATTGTTCATTTAATGTTACGTTCTATCTGCTCAAAAGTAGTGCACTGTGTTATTTGTATTCTACCTTCAGAGGTTCTGGAGGATGTGCTTCCAAAGGTAGGGGGTGAGAAGGGAGTGGGAAGTGAGAGGGGGGATATAGGGGGAGGATATGGTTGGGAGAGACAGGGAGGTAGAGGAGGAGAAGGGGAAAGAGAGGGATAGTGATTGGGAATGAAGGGCTGGAGGAGGAGGAGGAAGGCAACAGAAGAGAGAGAAAGTGTGTTAGGGAGAGAAGAGCAGGGGAAATAGAGGAGTAAGAGAAAGGGAAACTGAGGGAAGGGAAGGGTAAGGAATGGAGAGAGGGAGTGTAGAAAAGGGAGGTAGTGGAGGAGGAGAAAGGGAAATCGAGTAAGGGACGGACGGAGTGGTAATGAGGAGGCAGCAGATGTGAGTGACAGTATGATGGACTGGGAGGTGTGTGTGGGCAGTCACCAGGGAATGGTATTTGCGTGTGTGTACAGCCTGGTATCATAGACTAGACGTAACATAGTAAACAAAAAATCCTGGACCCTCAAATTAGTATGATATGTTACATTTTGTATGGACAGAAGGTTACATAAGGTAAAAACTAAAGGAGGGAGGGTGGTTGATTGTTATACGCCCACCCATCCACCCCAACCAAACGGCTACTTTTGAACTGATCTTTATTGTGAACGTTGGGAACCGAATTGCATCTGTGAAAGAGGTGTTCAGAAACAGAGTATTGATTGTAAGATACATCATCAGAGTGCACAGTTGAACACTGTATGCTGTAAAACGCTCGGTTTGTAAGTTTCGATTCAAATGAATCCGCTATCATCCAAATACCAAATGTGTTTTTGCGTGGATTCCGCCAGTGCTCGCTGGCTGTACTACAGACACCTGTCGTCGTCGTGGGAAGGACTCATTGTTATCTTTTCATAAAACAACTGGTTGCAGTGAAGAACCAACCTGGATACTAAGGAGATCCTGAGGGAAATAGTCGAATACCAACAGCTTTACGCTATGTAGGAATAACATACTCCATCATGGAAGATCCGACTACCTCACAAAATAACTTTAACCCGACAAAAAAAAGAAAAACAGATTCATCTACAGACGCGGACAATTGACTTACCATTGAAGTAGAGGCTAGTGTTTCGGCTGGAATCCATGCAACACTGGAAAATTTGTGTGAGGGATTAGCAGGGCTAAGGGGGAGTTTGGAGTTTAGCCATAGTGAAATTCTCACGCTCCAAGGAGAGAACAAGGCACTCACAGCCAAGGTAAAAATCCACGATTCCAACATAGATTGTCCACTCAGGGAAAACAGGGTGATGAAGGAGTCGCTACTAGACATACAAAGTCAAAGCATGCGTGAAAATATTTTTTTTCTGGGATTCCTGAGGACGCATCCAATAATTTAGAGGGCGCGATCAGAGAATTCATGCAATCCGTCTTGAAACTTCCTCTAGAGACTGTAAACAAGGTGGCTTTCCACCGAGTACACAGACTTGGAGCTCGGAGTCACAAGACCAAGGGTCCCTGACCGATCATCGCAAAATTTGAACACTACCAACAAAGGAGCTGATCAAAAGCAAGGGAAGGGAACTTAAAGGGACCAATTACCAATTTCCAAGGGAGATAAACAAACGTTGTAAGAGACTGTATCTGGTATTGAGGCAACAGAGGGAGAAGGGTAAGCGTGCCTTTTTCGTTGTGGACAAACTCTTCATAGATGGACAGCTATTCCGAGACAGCTACATAACACCATGGATGTACTAAATTCTACAGGGACTTCAGATTATGAAAAAAAGAAAGTATGGGAACTGTAAAAATATCTGAACACTATGAAGTGGATATGAACACACACATACTCAATTACATGCTCGCTTACACATACAGACGTATACATACAGTACACATACACACCTGATCTTGCCCTCTTCTCACTCTCTCTCTCTCTTCTGTTTTTCTCTTTTCTCTTCTCTCCCTCTCACCTCTTTCTCTATTGTTGAGAACTGTTTTATAATTTAATGTGTTTCTTTTTGTCTATCTTTTTTGTGTATTTGTCTACATGCATACATAAGCTCAGAAAAAAAGAAACATCCCCTCATTAACAACTGCTTTTATTTCCAGCAAACCTAACATGTGTAAATATTTGTATGAACATAACAAGATTCAACAAATATTCAACCATATTTGCCAGTTCTTGCTGTGAGATGTTACCCCACTCTTCCACCATGACACCTGCAAGTTCACAGACATTTCTGGGGGGAATGGCCCTAGCCCTCACCCTCCGATCCAACAGGTCCCAGACGTGCTCAATTGGATTGAGATCCGGGCTCTTTGCTGGCCATGGCAGAACACTGACATTCCTGTCTTGCAGGAAATCACGCACATGACAAGCAGTATGGTTGGTGGCATTGTCATGCTGGAGGGTCATGTCAGGATGAGCCTGCAGGAAGGGTACCACATGAGGGAGGAGGATGTCTTCCCTGTAATGCACAGCGTTGAGATAGCTTGTTGTCATTGCAGGCAGTCCGATGATGCTGTGACACACTGCCCCAGACCATGACAGACCCGCCACCTCTATCCCGCTCCAGAGTACAGGCCTCGGTGTAACGCTTATTCCTTTGACGATCAACGCGAATCCGACCATCAGCCCTGGTGAGACAAAACCACGACTCATCAGTGAAGAGCACTTTTTGTCAGTCCTGTCTGGTCCAGCAACGGTGGGTTTGTTCCCATAGGTGACATTGTTGCTGGTGAAGTCTGGTGAGGACCTGCCTTACAACAGGCATACAAGCCCTCAGTCCAGCCTATTGCAGACAGTCTGAGCACTGATGAAGGGATTGTGCGTTCCTGGTGTAACTCGGGCAGTTGTTGTTGCCATCCTGTACCAGTCCCGCAGATGTGATGAACCAATCCTGTGTGTTGTTTGTACACATGGTCTGCCACTGTAAGGATGATCAACAGTCCATCCTGTCTCCCTGTCTTAGGCATCTCACAGTACAGACATTGCAATTTATTGCCCTGGCCACATCTGCAGCATGCCCAAGGCACATTCACACAGATGAGTAGGGACCCTGGACATCTTTCTTTAGGTGTTTTTCAGAGTCAGTAGAAAGGCCACTTTAGTGTCCTAAGTTTTCATAACTGTGACCTTTAATTACCTATTGTCTGTAAGATTTTAGTGTCTTAACAACTGTTCCATGTTCATTAACTGTTTATTGAACAAGCATGGGAAACAGTGTTTAACCCCTTTACAATTTTATTTTACTAGGCAAGTCAGTTAAGAACAAATTCTTATTTTCAATGACGGCCTAGGAACAGAGGGTTATCTGCCTTGTTCAGGGGCAGAACAACAGATTTTTACCTTGTCTGCTCGGGGATTTGATCTTGCAACCTTCCGGTTACAAGTCCAACTTGTCCGCTACTGTGGCGGATGAATCAGAATTATTTGTGTAACATAGATAATTAAGATGTCTTATCTGCATAATATGCTTATGTGATATACTTGTTATTAGAATGTATCCCTTCGGACTCTGGTGTTGGCAGTTGCACTTCTTCCCTCAGCTGGGGCTCAGTCACCTGGGGCCCAGACAGGGGAGAGGTCAGGCTTGTCTTTCACATGTCCCTGGTGCTCTGCAGAATATCAGAAAGGGAAGAGGACAGGAGGGAACATTGTCTTCATATGTGAATGTGTCTTTACCTATGTGTGGTAGTGTCTGGAGTTGACAATTGATTTATGCCATTGGTCGAGTTGGTGTTTTTGTGCAAGGAGTAACAGGAACGAGATAGGAACCTCGTCTTAGGGACCAAACTAAAATATCATTTATAGCGAATACTATCTGGATACGGGATACTCCTTTCTCATTTAAAAAGTCTCACCTTGTGACCCATTCTATGTATCTGTTGTTCGTCATCTAGGTTGAAAGGGGTGTATCTTGGCTATAAAAGACCTTTGTACTTTTGTCTCGCCACCCTCCACGGATCAGTAGAACCGGTGAATCGTTGACAAGTCATTGCTATTGCACAACTCTCATTATTAAAGATGTTATTTA
The DNA here is from genome assembly GCF_023373465.1 of Oncorhynchus keta. Taxonomy (NCBI): domain Eukaryota; kingdom Metazoa; phylum Chordata; class Actinopteri; order Salmoniformes; family Salmonidae; genus Oncorhynchus; species Oncorhynchus keta. The sequence continues at coordinate 29,957,573 of NC_068422.1, forward strand.
AGTGTAACTCTGACTTGTGTGATAAGTTTGTCTCTCCTCATTTGATAGTAAATAAATGAACCACCACACTACCTGCCACCCGACGATGAATGCCTGGCAGGTAGTGTGGCAGGTAGTGTGGTGGTTATTACTTGGATTTTTACTAATTATCTTTGAACAACCGTGTCCTGAAAAGGGGACGTTTATTTCTTTGCTGAGTTTATGTTTACAAAAAGCAAGGGGAAGGTATCAGAATAGGAGCATTGGGGAATAATAACATATTATACGGAATACATTTGTACTGTAGTGAAGCTGTCTCAAAAGTAATGCAAGGTCTCTTTCATGGTCATGTGAAACGTCAATTGCTATGGAAATGCTGGGATGTGTTTTTCAATGATGTTAAAGGTGATTATGATGCAACAATGACGGTGATATGTATGGATTACAATTATCATCATGAATATTAAAACTATACGCACTACATGTTACACACAGACACTCAACCATGCAAATTGGCCGAGTTATTATTTATTTGGAAGGCACACATTATAGTCTTACTCTTATACAGACATCGTACACACTCTCACTAAATCACATCCAATATCATACACATCAACTTACTCAGATTTGCTGCACACATAATATCTTGTCTCAATTTTCTAACATTTGTAGCATTGACTCACAGGAAAACAGGCAAGGGAATAAAACAAATATTGCTGTAATGTATTTCTTGAATTCTAAATATCAGACATTTGAAAGCTCTAATTATGACCGTCATAATACCTCTGATGGCAGTAACTTTACAAGCACTAATTATGGTTAATTTAGACTGAGAATATTATCTAGTTTTAGGTTAAGGGTTGAAATAAGTATAGCCAGTTATAATTGTAACGGTTTAGCAGATTATTTAAATAAAAAACAGTCTTTATGTGGCTAAAATAAAAGGAATATAACATATACTGTTTACTAGAAACTTACTCTACATCCTTAGATGAAGTTGCGTGGAAAAAGGAATGGGGTGGTGAAATGGTTTTCTGTCATGGACAAAGGAACTCAAAAGGTGTGATGATATTAATTAACAAACATTTCAATCTGAATGTACAAATAGTTAGGAATGATTTGCAAGGAAGGTGGATCTTTTTGTATATGAAAGTGGACGAAAAATAAATTTGGCTCATTAACCAATATCATCAGGATGATCCATTCTTCTTTGAAGATATTTATACCAATTTATTGAATTTTCAGGTAACACATGATCAAATCATTATGGTAGGAAACTACGACACAGTGTTAAGTACCTCAATGGACAGTAAAGGAAATCACCCTACAAACTATCATCACCGTGCCCTTAAGAAAATCACAAATGTTATGGACACATTAGAAATAGTGGATATTTGTAAACTAAAAAAAACAACCTAGTGAGATGTACATGGAGGAGACTTAATCAAGCTAGTCATCTTGACTACTTTCTTGTCTCTTTCTTTCTTGTATCAAAGGTTAAAAAAATGTTAATAGGAGATAGAATGCAACCGGTCAGGAGTGGTTACATCACTGCCTGGTACGGCAATTGTTCAGCCTCCGACTGCAAGGCACTTCAGAGGGTAGTGTGTACAGCCCGGTACATCACTGGGGCAAAGCTGCCTGCCATCCAGGACCTCTACACCAGGCTGTGTCAGAGGAAGGCCCTAAAAATTGTCAAAGACCCCAGCCACCCCAGTCATAGACTGTTCTCTCTACTACCGCATGGCAAGCGGTACCGGAGTGCCAATTCTAGGACAAAAAGTCAGTTTTTACCCCCAAGCCATAAGACTCCTGAACCAGTATCCAAATGGTTACCTGGAGTATTTACATTGTGTGCCCCCCCAACCCCTCTTTTACGCTGCTGCTACTCTCTGTTTATCTTATATGCATAGCCACTTTTACTATACGTTCATGTACATACTACCTCATATGGCCCAACCAACCAGTGCTCCCGCTTCTCAACAGTTTTTACCCCCAAGCCATAAGAATCCTGAACAGGTAGTCAAATGGTTACCCCGGACTATCTGCATTGTGTCCCAACACCCGCCAACCCCTCTTTTTATTCTACTGCTATTCTCTGTTCATCATATATGCATAGTCACTTTAACCATACCTACATGTACATACCACCTCAATAAGCCTGACGAACTGGTGTCTGAATATAGCCTTGCTACTCTTATTTTCAAGTGTCTTTTTACTGTTGTTTTATTTATTTACTTACCTACACACACACACACCTTTTTCCAGCACTATTGGTTAGAGCCTGTAAGTAAGCATTTCACTGTATTCGGCGCACGTGACAAATAAACTTTGATTTGATTTGATCGGATCATTATCTAATTGGTTCTTCACATAACTCTTATAGGATTTCCACGTGGACAGGGATATTGGAAATTGAATCAAAGTTTACCGGAGGACAACTTATTTTTAACTAAGACAAAATAATTTACAACTGAATTTTTCCAGTATAATATAGGTTCAGCAAATCCCCATATTGTTTGGGATACCTTTAAATGTACCTTCAGGGGTCATTCAATTCAATGTTCATCCATAATGAAAAAGCAGTTTCTGGCTAAAGAGACAAGACAAACAGGGGAACTCCATGAACTAATAGTACAGGTAGACAGCAATAAAAACGATACTACAGAGATACAAAATAAGTTACAAGAAAAATAAAAAGAACTTGAGGAACTTATTCAAGAACGATCTAATGTAATCTATTACAAAAATAAAGTAAATTATTCCTGACTCTCCAATACAGGAACACTAACAAAAAATAATTTGCAGAAACTCATTACTGAAGACGGAGTCATCTATGATTCTCCGAATTATATTTTAAAAGAGGAAGCTAATTATTTTAGGCAGATGTTCTCTTTTCCGTCTCATCCTCTCCCACCAAGTGAAGATTACGGAAAGGAATTCTTTCCAAATAATGGAAAAAATGGAAAATTAACCAATGTACAGGAAGATCAGTGTGAAGGACAAATTACAGAGGAAGAACTTTTTGAGGCTATGAAATCCTTTGAGTCTGGAAAAACCCCAGGGCTTGATGGCATACAGGTAGAGGTATATCAAGCCTTTTTTGATATACTAAAAGCTCCATTGTTAGATTGTTTTAACTACTCCTATAGAAATTGTAGTCTGTCAGGTACTCAGCAGGAAGGTCTGATTTCCCTATTATGAAAACAAGACCCCTTATTAAAACAAGACCCCCTGGAGGCCCCTTACACTTCAATGTTGTGATGCAAAAATACTAGCCAAATGCATAGCACTCAGAATTAAAAGGGTTTAACCAGGTATTGTAAATCCTGATCATACAGGTTTTTTACATGGACGATACATTGGAGATAATATATGACAACTACTATAAATAATAGAACATCATGAAACATCTAGAAGCCAGGCCTGGTATTTATAGCAGATTTTGAAAAGGCATTTGATAAAGTAAGACTGGATTTTATTTATTAATGTCTGTATTTTTTCAATTTCAGTGACTCTCTTATAAAATGGGTAAAAAGAATCATATAGCAACCCCAGGTGTAAAATAGTAAATAACGGCTACTTCTCAGAGAATTTTGAATTGTTAAGAGGAGTTAAACAAGGGTGACCGCTGTCACCATATCTATTCATTATGGCCATTGAAATGCTTGCTATTATAATCAGATCCAATAACAGCATTAGAGGATTAGAAATCCAAGGCTTAAAAAAGGTGTCCATGTATCCCAATGACTCAAGTTTTATATTAAGTCCGCAAGCTAGATCCCTGCAATGTCTCACTGAAGAGCTAGATCAATTTCTGTACTCTCTGGACTAAAACCTAATTATGATAAGTGCACAATATTATGTATTGGATCTTTAAAAAAATACAACTTTTACATTATCCTGCAGTATACATATAAAATGGGCTGATGGTGAAGTAGACATACTTGGTATTCATTTCCCAAAATATACAAATAAGCTCTCCACAATGAATTTCAATAGAAAACGTAAAAATAGCCAAGATCCTGCATCCATTGAGAGGTAAATACCTGTTAATTTATGGAAATATTTCCCTGATTAATTCCTTTAGTCATATCTCAGTTTACTCACGTACTTATTGCGCTGCCTACTCCTGATGATTTGTTTTTCAAAACATATGAGCAAAGAATATTTAGCTTTATCTGGGACGCTAAACCAGACAAAATAATGTGTGCCTATCTACATAATGAATATGAATTGGTTGGGTTGAGAGTATTAAATATAAATGCACTAAACCTCTCTCTAAAAGCTTCACTTATTCAAAGGTTTTACTTGAACCCTAAATGGTTCTCAAGTAGATTACTAAGAAAAGCTCATCCATTGTTTAAAAATAACCTTTTTAAAATGGCCTTATATATATATATATATATATATATAAAAAACATTACATTTAAAAAGCAGTTGTTTATTTTGCTCCCTGATTTGTATTCTGCCACTACTGCTTTTTGAGCTCAAAATAATGTTTTTTTTACAGGTAAGTTAGAAGAAGAAAAATATCTAAAAAGTGTGAATCCTCACTACAGAAACAATAAATAACGAGGAGAGTGCGATCTGGTCCACGCTGATTTTTTTTCAGTGTGTAAATAAAAAAAAAACATTTTTTTGCAGCCATCTAATAATTTGTCCAGGTATAAACATTGTTAATCCGCATTTCATGATCTGACATAATGGTAGCCTTTTGGACTTTACATTGGATATTTGGGTTCTACGTAGATTTTTAAGTATTTTGAGAGAAGAGCCATTTGGGAGCCAAATTAGCCGGCTCTCTTGAGAGAACGGAGCCAAATGAGCCGGGTCACCAAAAAGACTCAGAATGCCCATTAATATGTATAACGCGAACGCCTAGCAACTTAAAGATTGTGTGTTTGAATCTCAACATTAGCATTCATAACATATCATATCAAAATTATGATGGACATTCATAAATTAATACCATACCAAATGTAAAGTTTGCATTTAACTATGTTATGTTTAGCCATGAGTCCAGGTTGTTGTGTATGCCTGCTTGTTCACTGTGTGCATGCATTTGTGTATGATAGGCTTAGAGGCCTTAGTACACTTACACACAATTTCCTGTGCATGTTCCAGACATTATATATTTTAAACATACTCACTGCTCCCCTATAACAGGACCCCCAGTGCACCCCCAAAGTCTTCCCACTCCCCCTGGCTCTCTGGGGACTCCCACAACATGTTCCTACTCTCTTGGTTCCTGTTATTGCAGTTACCTGGTTGTGTGGGATCCAGGCAGGCAGGCGGAGAATGTGACCCTCCAGATGTGAGGAAAGTAAAGAGAGAAAAACCTGCCCTGCAGTGTGTGTGGGGTGGGTGTGTGTGTGTGTGTGTGTGTGTGTGTGTGTGTGTGTGTGTGTGTGTGTGTGTGTGTGTGTGTGTGTGTAGTGGCGGCTTCCTTTACTATGATTAATTCAAGCTGGTTCTGGAGACATACAGAGTCCCAAATGGAACCATATTCCCAATTTAGTGCTGCTGTACTGTTGAACAGGGCCCATAGGCATCTAATTTTAATTGAATTGTTAATAGTTTCTGACTGTGTTGAGCAAAACACAGCATTAATTATGAACAAAATATACAGAATTATAATTGAACAGTTTTGAATATTAATCGTCGATTGTGACAGTCCGTTGTGTGTTTGGTAGCTGTAGCTGTAGCTGTGATACACTAGATACTAGGTAAATCTCAGTGTGACACGTAGCCTAGCGGTTAAGAGCATTGGGCCAGTAATCAAAAGGTTACTGGTTTGAATCCACGAGTTGACTAAGTGAAAAATCTGTCGATGTGGTGTTGAGCAAGGCGCTCTACCCTAATTTCTCTGGTTAAGAGCTTCTGCTAAAAAAATTACTCAAACTAAAATTCTCACTGCAATGCAAATGCTGGTATCAGTGCTTTTGAACAATGCATTACATATTTAGAAGCCTCTTTAGGAAAATTCTCTGCGACAAGAGAGTGATCAAATTAAGATAGAAACTGCACATATGAAAACCATGTTATTATATCATTACACACACACACACACTGGGAGCTCACTCCACCACTCATTGGCTATTCCTGTTCATATTACCCTCTTCAATCACTTGCGGAAAATATCTCAGATTAATGGCAACCGTGTGAGCGATCTCTCAGGTTGCGTTCAAATTGGCACCCTATCCCCTACATAGTGAACTACTTTTGACTAGAGTCTCGGGTCAAAAGTAATGCACTATGTAGGGTATAGGATGCCATTTGTTACATAATCTCTCAGTGATTCATTAAACGAGGAATGGCATGAATAAAAAGGCAGATCTGCTCATATTACCTCTCACATCCTATAGTATTCTGCTCCTGTCTCAGGATGGATGCATAATTAAGTATGATGTCAAGGGCAGCGGGCAATGTCCATGTCTGCAAATACATAGTTATATCAGACATGGCTTCAAATACTACTCTAAATCTTTCAAATACTTTGAGCATTTGCTCGAGCCTGCCTGGAGTTTCAGATGGGCTGGTTTTGACAGGGTTTTGGGATATTAAATTGGTTCCATTGCGCTAGGCAAGCTCAATCAAGCGCAGCTAATGAATTTGAAACTATTTCAAAATAGTATTTGAACCCAAAGAGCAGTCACGTGACCTCGCCACACTCTATTGTAATGACAACAGAGACCCCCTGGCAGTGGTGGAAAAAGTACTAAGTTGTCATACTTGAGTAAAAGTAAAGATTCCTTAATAGAAAATGATTCAAGAAAAAGTGAAAGTCATCCAGTAAAATACTACTGTACTTGGGTAAAAGTCTAAAAGTATCTTGTTTTAAATGTGATGGAAAAAGTACTAAATTACTAAATTGTCATTCTTGAATAAAAGTACAAAGTAAACGCTATACATAAAATTATATTAAGCAAACCAGACGGCACGATTGTATTGTTTTTCAAATGTACGGACAGACAGAGGCACAGTCCAACTCTGACATAATTTACAATCACAGTATTTGTGTTTAGTGATCAGAGGAAGTAGGAATGTCAACACATTATATTGATAGGTGCATGAATTGGACCATATTTCTGTCCTGCCTGAGCATTTGAAATGTAACGAGTACTTTTGGTTGTCAGGAAAAATGTATGGGAGTAAAAAATTGACAAAATATAAAGAGTAAAGTACAAATAATGAAGAAAAGAAAACAACATAAGTAAGTACTTAAAAGTATTTTTACTTTGTTATTTGACACCACTGCTCCATGTGGGGAATTAATTGGTTGGATGTTGGAAAGGACATTCACTGCATATCATTTTGGGGGATATCATTGGTTGTAAATGTTAGCACTATTTTCTGTATTTATATATTTTTATATATTCAACTTAATTCTCCACACACATCCCAGTTTGTTGTGTGGCATAGAGATGGCCACAGTAGGTGTATGTTAAGCTCCAGTTGTTAGTATTGAGTGGTGATGAGACAGTGGAGGGTGTGTTGTTTTTTTACACTGAGCAAAAATATAAATGCAATGTAGTGTGTTTGGTCCCATATTTCAAGAGCTGAAATAAAAGATCCCAGAAATGTTCCATATGCATCTTATGTGTACACATCTGTTACATCCCTGTTAATGAGCATTTCTCCTTTGCCAAAATAATCCATCCTTCCACCTGACAATTGTGTGGCATATCAAGAAGCTGATTAAAACAGTGTAATCATTATATATGTGCACCTTGTGCTGGGGAGAATAAAAGGCAACTCTAAAATGTGCATTTTTGTCACACAGCAAAATGCCACAGGTGTCTCATGCAGGAATGTCCACCAGAGCTGTTGCCAGATAATGTTAATTTCTATACCATAAACTGCCTCCAATGTGGTTTCAGAGAATTTGGCAGTACGTCCAACTGGCCTCACAACCTCCGACCACGTGTATGGCGTCGTGTGGGTGAGTGGTTTGTTGATGTCAATGTTGTGAACCGAAACGCCCCATGGTAGCAGTGGGGTTATGGTATGGGCAGGCATAAGCAACGGACAACGAACACAATTGCATTTTATCGATGGCAATTTATATGCACAGAGATACCATGACGAGATCCTGAGACCCATTGTCGTGCCATTCATCCACTGTCATCACCTCATGTTTCAGTATGATAATGCACGGCCCCATGTCCCAAGGATTTGTACACAATTCCTGGAAGCTGAAAATTTCCAGTTTTTCTATGGCCTGCATACTCACCAGACATGTCAACCATTGAGCATGTTTGGGATGCTCTGGATCGACGTGCACGACAGTGTGTTCCAGTTCCTGCCAGCTAACCTAGCAGTTAAAAGTGTTTGGCCAGTAAATGAAAGCTTGCTGGTTCGAATCCCCTAGCTGACTAGGTGAAAAATCTGTTGATGTGCCCTTGAGCAAGGCACGTAACCCTAATTGCTTCTGTAAGTCGTTCTGGATAAGAGCGTCTGCTAAATGACTTAAATGTAAAATATCCAGCAACTTCGCACAGCCATTGAAGAGGAGTGGGACAACATTCCACAGGCCACAATCAACAGCCTGATCAACTCTATGCGAAGGAGATGTGGCACGCTGCATGAGGCAAATGATGATTGGATCCCGTGATGTGGTTGGCATCATTTTCTGGGACCGCTACTATCTTTCCAGTGATCCTGCTGACCAAGGCTGGGTCTGAAGAGCTGTTTGATGTAGCAGCTCTCTTAGCTGTCTATCAAGCTAGCAGGGTTTTCTTGGGGGCTTGAACGCAGCCCATGGCGCTGTTAGCCATTGTGGCTGTGACCGTGGATTTTCCCAGGCTTGTGGCTGTCTAGAACCCTGCTGTTTGTTGTTGTTTTCAATCGTCTCTGCGACCTGCCTTGTCTGAAACAGAGAGGAGTAACAGCGTAACCTTCATTATTACCATGACAAAGACCAAAGCCTTAGGAGTACTGTTGAGTACAGTGGTGTCTCTATCACAGGTGAAGGATATTTTAAACAAACAAAAATTGTTCTACAAGCAGTTGCTGCAACAACAAGAAAATAGCTTAAAGTGTTTTGCCCAATTACTGTTGGAGTCAACCAATAAAAGAATGGACTACCTGACCAGAAAGGTCCAGGACCTGTAGAACAGTTTGTAGATCTCTCAGGGTCAGCTCAATGAGTTTAAACAGGAGAACAGCAAGATGACAGCAATCTGTAAGTCATTGAGAGAGGACATCAGTTCTGTATGTGAATCCATGATAATCTGATTTATCCGTCAATGTTATCTCGAGGGACAATAAACTCGGAACAACATGATTGTGGACGGAATTGCAGAATCTCCACATGAGACCTGGATGGAGTCTGAAGATGGACCACAGGAAGATTGAGGTTGAGCGCGCCCACAGAACTGGAACACCCACCACTGGCCCAGGTGTCAGGCCCAGGCCGATAGTGGTCAAGTTCCCGAGGTTCAAGGACAAGGTAGATTTTCTGGAAAGAGCCAAGAACTTGAGAGGAACATATATCTTCCTCAACAAGGACTATCCTGAAGCTATGCACCAGAAAAGGTAAGAACCTATCCCAGCCATAAAAGCTGCCAGAGTGCGTGGGGACATTTCTTACATCTGCTATGACTCTTGTCCACCCTCCCTCCCAGAAAGCCTGGAAGGGATGAGAGAGCCAGGCCTATGGGTTTAAAGCTTCAACATGCAGCACACACACACTTACAGACACCAACTGATTAATGGACTGTTGAATGTATATTTTTTTACTCTTACTTTGTTTGCTCTTTTCCATATTATGTATCTACTAATAAGCTACCCAGGAAAGGGCTGAACATAGCCCATGTAAATATATGTAGCCTTAGAAATAAGGTTTGTGAAATCAATAACTTTCTAACATCAGATAACATTCATATATTAGCCATTTCTAAGACTAACTTAGATAATTACTTTGATGATACAGCATTAGCAATACTAGGATATAACATGTATAGAAGAGACAGGAATGCTTATGGGGGAGGTGTTGCTGCATTTTCTGTATTCTGAGCCATATCCCTGTAATGTTGAGAAAAGATCTTATGTGTTATTGAAGTGTTGTGGTTGCAGGTTCACCTGGCACATCTAAAGCCTTGTCTTTTGGAGTGTTGCTATAGGCCACCAAGTGCTAACAGTCAGAATCTAAATAATATGTGTGAAATGCTTGGTAGTTTATGTGATGTAAACAGAGGTCTACTTTCTTGGGGAACTGAATATTGACATGTTTTCATCAATGTGTCTGCTCAAGAGGAAGCTTCTCGCTGTAACCAGTGCCTTTAATCTGATTCAGGTTATTAATAAACCTACCAGGGTGTTTACAAACACAACAGGTCCAAGATCATCCACATGTATTAATCACATTTTTACTAATACTGTAGAACTGTAGACCTTTCTTCTAAAGTTGTGTCCATACCCATTTGATGCAGTGATCACAAGGACAAGGTAGCTGTTCTGGAAAGAGCCAAGAACTTGAGAGGAATGTACAGTATATCTTCCTCAATGAAGACTATCCTGAAGCTGTGTGCCAGAAGAGGGAAAGACTTTTCCCAGCCATGAAAGCTGCCAGAGCGCATGGAGACATTGCTTACATCCGCTATGACTCTTGTCCACCCTCCCTCCCAAAAGCCTGGAAGGGATGAGAGAGCCAAGCCTATTGGTTCAAAGCTTCAACCTGCAGCACACACACACACACACACACACACACACACACACAAACACACAAACACACACACACACACACACACCAAATGATTAATGAACTGCTGAATGTATATTGTGGCTATATCCAGGAAAACCAAAGTTCCAAAAGCCGGGACTAAAATAGTGTACAAAAGATCATACAAAAGATTTTGCTGTGACTCTTATGTGGATGATGTAAAAAAATATTTGTTTCATCTGATAATAAGGAGCATTCAACGCTGCACTTGATCAATTTATGAAATAGCTTCTTCCAATTATTGATAAACATGTGCCTGCTAATTAAGAAACTGACTGTTAGAACTGTTAAGGCTCAAGGGATTGATTAGGAATTGAAAAAGGGTATGGTTGAAAGAGATTGGGCAAAAAGAGTGGCTGCACATCTGACTGGCTGACTTACTGCAAATTGAGAAATGATGTAACTAATATATGCCATTTAGCAGACGCTTTTATCCAAAGCGACTTACAGTCATGTGTGCATACATTCTACGTATGGGTGGTCCCAGGAATCAAACCCACTACCCTGGCGTTACAAGCGCCATGCTCTACCAACTGAGCTACAGAAGGACCAACTAGACTCAACAAAAGAAAAATAAATTGTATTATGAAACCAAGATCAAGATATAAAGAATGATGGAAAAACCTTTGGAGTAGTTTAAATGAAATGATGGGCAGAAAGACACATTCTACTCCATCTTTCATCCAATCAGATGGCTTATTCACCACAAAATCATTTGATGTTGCCAGTTATTTTGATGATTACTTCATTGGCAAAGTGGGCAAATTTAGGCAGGAAATGCCAACAATGAACATTGAGACATCGTACTCATATATACAAACACATTATAATCATTGAAGAAAAGCATTACAAGTTTTGAACTTTGTTAACTTAGTGTTAGAGAGGTGGAAGAAAATGTGTTGTCGATTAATAATGACAAACTTACTGGCATTGACAACTTAGATGGAAAGCTACTGAGGATGGTAGCTGACTCTATGGCCACTCCTATCTGCCATATCTTTAATCTGAGTCTAGAGGAAGGTGTGTCCCCTCAGGCCTGGAGGGAAGCAAAAGTAATTCCGCTACCCCAGAGTGCTAAAGCGGACTTTACTGGTTCTAACAGCAGACCTATCAGGTTGCTGCCAGCTCTTAGGAAACTGTTGGAAATTCAGAGCATCGTATTTGGTACAAATCATTCCCTAAGCTCTTGACCTCAGCTGAATCTGGTAATGAATGGTGTGGCTGTTGAACTCTGGAGCTCTATCAGGGTGACCATTGTGTTCTTGGTCACCTCCCTGACTAGGGCCCTTCTTCCCCGATTGCTCAGTTTGGCAGGGCAGCCAGCTCTAGGTGTCACGCCCTGACTTTAGTCTGCTTTGTATGTTTATAGGTTTTGTTTGGTCAAGGTGTGATCTGAGTGGGCATTCTATGTAGTCTGTTTCTGTGTTTGGCCTGATATGGTTCTCAATAAGAGGCAGGTGTTAGTCATTGTCTCTGATTGCGAACCATATTTAGGTAGCCTGTTTTGTCATTGTGGGTTGTGGGTGATTGTCTATATGTAGTGTTTGTGTCAGCACTATTGTTTATTAGCTTCACGGTTGTCATTTTGTTGTTTTGTAGTGTTCAGTTTTTTCAATTAAAATGACGAACACTTACCACGCTGCGTATTGGTCCTCCGATCCTTCTCGCTTCTCCTCGTCAGATGAGGAGGACGAAGACAGCCGTGACAGAATCACCCACTACAAATGGACCAAGCAGTGTGGTAACGGGCAGCAGCAGCAGCGGCCAGCATCACAAGACTCCTGGACATGGGAGGAGATTTTGAAAGGAGAAGGACCCTGGGCACAGGCTGGGGAATATTGCCACCCCAAAGCAGAGCTGGAAGCAGCGAAAGCTGAGCGGCGGCGATATGAGGAGGCAGCACGGAAGCGCGACAGGTACGTGAGGCAGCCCCACATTTTTTGGGGGGAAGCAAACGAGGAGTGTGGCTAAGCCAGGTAGCAGACCTGAGCTCACTCCTCATGCTTATTATAAGCAGCGCGTTACTGGTCAGCACCGTGTTATGCGGTTAAGCGCACGGTGTCGCCAGTACTTGCCCATAGCCCGGTGCGCTATAGAGCAGCCCCCCGAAAGTGTCATTCGAGTGTGGGCATCCAGCCAGGGCGTATGGTGCCTGCTCACCGTGTCTGGTTGCCGGTACGCCGTTTCGGTCCAGGTTATCCTGCGCCGGCTCTGCGTGCTGTGTCTCCGGGGTGCTGGGAGGGAGCAGTGCGTCCTATGCCTGTGCTCCGACCAGCCGGGCAAATGTGGGAGTGGAGCCTAAGGGAGAGGTGCGTGTAGTAGGCACTAGATCTCCAGTGCTTACCCGCAGCCCGGTTCAACCTGTGCCTGCACTCTGGAGGGTCCGGGCTAGAGTTAGTTATCCAGCCTGGGGGAGTGGTGCCAAGGCTGCGCACCAGAGCTCCTCCTCCACAGCCCGGTCCTTCAGGTGCCTCCTCCTAACACCAAGCCTCCTGGAGGTCTTCCCAGCCTGGTGGGTCCTGTGGCAGCCCCACGCACCAGGCTGTCTCTCTGTCTCCTCCCCACAGGTGCTCCAGTCTGTCCTGAGCTGCTAGAGTCTCCCGTCTGTCCTGAGCTGCGAGAGCCGCCAGTCTGTCCTGAGCTGCTAGTGCCGCCAGTCTGTCCTGAGCCATCAGAGCCGCCAGTCTGTCCTGAGCCGTCAGTCAGCCAGGACCTGCCAGAGCCGTCAGTCAGCCAGGACCTGCCAGAGCTGTCAGTCAGCCAGGACCTGCCAGAGCCGTCAGTCAGCCAGAACCTGCCAGAGCAGTCAGTCAGCCAGGAGCTGCCAGAGCCCTTCAGTCCTGAGCTGCTCCTCAGTCCTGAGCTGCCCCTCAGTCATGAGCTGCCCCTCAGTCCGGAGCTGCCCCTCAGTCCAGTGGGGCCCTTTAGCAGGGTTGCCAGTCCTAGGTCGGCAGCGAGGGTCGCCGCTCAAAGGACGCTACTAAGGTGGCCGAAGACTATGGTGGGGTGGGGTCCACGTCCAGCGCCAGAGCCGCCACCGCGGACAGGTGCCTACCCAGACCCTCCCCTATAGGTTCAGGTTTTGCGGCCGGAGTCCGCACCTTGGGGGTTGTGGGTGATTGTCTATGTGTAGTGTTTGTGTCAGCACTATTGTTTATAAGTATCACGTTTGTCATTTTGTTGTTTTGTAGTGTTCAGTTTTTTCAATTCAAATGACGAACACTTACCACACTGCGTATTGGTCCTCTGATCCTTCTCGCTTCTCCTCGTCAAATGAGGAGGATGAAGACAGCCGTGACACTAGGAAGAGACTTGTTGGTTCCAAGCTTCTTCCATTTAAGAATGATGGAGGCCACTGTGTTCTTTGGGACCTTAAATGCTGCAGATTTGTTTGGGGTAACTTTCCCCAGATTTGTGCCTTGACACAATCCTGTCTCAGAATTCTACGGACAATTCCTTCGACCTCATGGCTTGATTTTTGCTCTGACATGCACTGTCAACTGTGGGACCGTATATAATCAGGTGTTTGCCATCATGTCCAATCCATTCAATTTACCACAGGTGGTCTCCAATCAAGTTGCAGAAACATTTCAAGGATGATCAATGGAAAAAGGATGCACCTGAGCTCCATTTCAAGTCTCATAGCAAAGGGTCTGAAAACTGTTTTTTGTTTTACATTTTTTATACATTTGAAAACATTTCTAAAAACCTCTTTTCACTTTGTCATTATGGGGTATTTTGTGTAGATTGATAAGGAAAAACAATGCTGGCCATATAGGCAGAGTTCCTCTGTCTAGAGTCTGTGTTCTTTTGCACAACTTAATATTTTTCTTTGCAACTCTGCCTAGAAGGCCAGCATCCCGGAGTCGCCTCTTCACTGTTGACGTTGAGACTAGTATTTTGCGGGTACTATTTAATGAAGCTGCCAGTCGAGGACTTGTGAGGCGTCTGTTTCTCAAACTAGACACTCTAATCTACTTGTTCTCTTGCTCAGTTGTGCATCGGGGCCTCCCACTCCTCTTTCTATTCTGAGACCGTTTTCGCTGTTCTGTGAAGGGAGCAGTACACAGCGTTGTACGAGATCTTCAGTTTGTTGGCAATTTCTCGCATGGAATAACCTTCATTTCTCAGAACAAGAATAGACTGATGAGTTTCAGAAGAAAGGTATTTGTTTCTGGCCATTTTGAGCCTGTTATTTTAATTGACAAAAAAAATATTTTCTTTCAAAAACAAGGACATTTCTAAGTGACCCCAAACTTTTGAACGGTAGTGTATGTATATTTGTAAACAACTGCTGGTGCACGAAATCTAAGAAAGTCTCGAGGTTTTGCTACCCTGAGGTAGAGTATCTCATGATAAGCTGTAGACCACACTATTTACCAAGATAGTTTTAATCTGTATTTTTCGTAGCTGTCTACATACCACCACAAACCGATGCTGGCACTAAGACTGTACTCAATGAGCTGTATACGGCCATAAGTTAACAGGAAAATGCTCATCCAGAGGCGACGCTCCTAGTGGCCGGGGTCTTTAATGCAGGAAAACTTAAATTCCTGAGTGGCACAGTGGTCTAAGGCAGTGCTAGCTGTGCCACTAGAGATTCTGGATTTGAGTCCAGGCTCTGTCGCAGCCGCCGTGTCCGGAAGACCCATGGGGCGGCGTACAATTGGCCCAGCATCGTCCGGGTTAGGGGAAGGTTTGGCCGGCAGGGATGTCCTTGTCCTATCGTGCACTAGTGAATCCTGTGGTCAGACAGGCCCAGTGCACACTGACACGGTCGCCAGGTGTAAGGTGTTTCCTCTGGTGCATTGGTGCGGCTGGCATCCGGTTTAAGTGGGCATTGTGTCAAGAAGCAGTGCGGCTTGGTTGGGTTGTGTTTCAGAGGACACACGGCTCTCGACCTTTGCCTCTCCCGAGTCTTTACGGGAGTTGCAGCGATGAGACAAGACTGTAACTACCAATTGGAAACCACAAAGTTACTTCACACACAGAGACACGTACAAAGCTCTACCTCTCCCTCCATTTGGCAAATCTGACCACAATTCTATCCTCCTGATTCCTGCTTACAAACAAAAACTAAAGCAGGAAGCACTAGTGACTCGGTCAATAAGAAAGTGGTCAAATGAAGGAGATGCTAAACTACAGGACTGTTTTTCTAGCACAGACTGGAATATTTTCCCGGGATTCTTCTGATGGCATTGAGGAGTACACCACATCTGGCTTCATCAATATGTGCATCGATGATGTCGTCCCCACAGTGACCGTACGTACATACCCCAACCAGAAGCCATGGATTACAGGCAACATCCACACTGAGCTAAAAGGTAGAGCTGCCACTTTTAAGGAGCGGGACTCAAACCCGGAAGCTTATAAGAAATTCCCCTATGCCCTCCGACATACCATCAAACAGGCAAAGCGTCAATACAGGACGCTTTGAATCGTACTACACCGGCTCCGACGCTCGTCGGATGTGGCAGGGCTTGCAAACTATTACAGACTACAAAGGGAAGCACAGCCACGAGCTGCCCAGTGACACAAGCCTACCACATGAGCTAAATTACTTCTATGCTCGCTAAGAGGCAAGTAACACTGAAGCATGCATGAGAGAATCAGCTGTTCGAGACGACTGTGTGATTACGCTCTCCGTAGCCGATGTGAGCAAGACTTTTTAAGCAGGTCAGCATTCACAAGGCTGTAGGGCAGGGGTGTCAAACTCATTTCGCATCGTGGGCCACATACGGCCTAGGGAGATGTCAAGTGGGCCGGACCATTAAAATTATACCATACTCTGCTATAAATAACCAAAATATCATGTCTTTCCTTTGTTTTGGTGTAAAGAAGCACAAGAACATTAGGAAAATATTGAAATTTAATGAACTATCCTTTTACAAAACATTTCATGAAACACCTCATATTTCCTTAGACAAATGTGCAATTTACTTTTATCATTCACAAATATGCATTGCAACTGATCCCACTGATTGTACAAAGGCACAAAACTTTAATTGGTACTGAAAAATATAGTAATGCACTTTAAGATTAAATGAGACTTTTAAAGAAAGGAATTTTTAAACCACTTACACATACGCATATAAAATCTAAATGTAATCCCTGCGTACACCTTACAAACTAAGGAGAGTGATTTTAAATGTGTAATGAAGAAAGTGTTCGCCTGTCCTGTAAATCTGTAAACTTCATACATGAAACATACATACACATACAATACATACTGAAAATTTATCGAGTTGTATGAACAGTAGAATTCCATCACACAACTTTTGTTTTGAAGCTGCTGACTAACATTAAAGTGCACATTTTTTAAATCACCACAGTAAGGATTCATCTTCACAGAGCTGTATTCTTTCAATGCAAACAGTATCTAAGGCAGCATTTTAAAGGTGTTAGTCTAGTCTGGACTTGTATTTGTACCTGAAACTTGGCATCTTTTGGCCTGTACAAGTGCATCAACACCAGGTGTCATGTCCTGACTAGCTGTCACTTTCAGAATGTCATTTAAGTGCTTGTTTGTGAGCCTTGAACGCATTTTTGTTTTATTGATATTCATCACTGAGAAAATTTGTTCACAAAGGTAGGTTGTCCCAAACATGCACAAAATTTTAGCAGCCAGGGCTGTTAATTTGGGGTACCCTGGTAGTAGATACTGATAAAATCTGTCCAGACCTACAGAGGCAAATTTGCCCTTCAAATCTGCATCACACTGCAAATCAATTATCTCTAGCTGAATTTCGACCGGCAGATCAGAAGCTTTAACTGTGAAAGGTGAGCGAAAAACTGAAAATTCTGTCTCAAGTTCACCAAATACCTGAAAACGTTTCTCAAACTCCCGCAGTAGTCCTGCAATTTTGTCTTTGTACCGTTTCATGTCCGCATCAGGTCTGGTCACACACACATCTCTCAGACAGGGGAAATGAGCAGGGTTGCCATTTGCCAGTTGCATCTCCCACAAAGTCAGCTTCAACTTAAATGCATGTATGTTGTCAGAAAACTGTGTGACAACTTTTTGCGGCCTTGCAACATTTTGTTCAGATTGTTCAAGTGTTCAGTAATATCAACCAAGAATGCAAGGTCCCGTAGCCATTCCTGAGATTGTAATTCCAACACCGGTTTTCCTTTTTCTCCATGAACTGTCCGATTTCCTCTCGTAGATCAAAGAAATGCCTCAGCACAGCGCCTCGGCTTAACCATCTCACTTCAGTGTGGTATGGCAGGCTGTGGGTAATGTTGCTGTCGCTGAGAAGTTTGTCAAACTGACTATGGTTCAGACCTCTGGACCGGATGAAATTTACAGTGCGAACAACCACCTCCATGACGTGGTCCATTTTCAGCGACTTGCAACACAATGCCTCCTGGTGCAAAATACAGTGAAATGTCCAGAAACGATCTCCTCCATTAAGGGCTTGTACTTTGTCTTTGAACTTTGTCGCGACACCTGCTTTCTTTCCGACCATGGATGGCGCGCCGTCTGTAGCCAGGCTGACAGCGCGGGACCAGTCCACTCCAACTCTGTCCAATGCAGCAAGGACAGAGCCGAAAATGTCCTCGGCTGTTGTGGTGTCCATCATTGGCACCAACTCAAGAAACTCTTCAGTAACAGTCAATGTCTCATCAACTCCTCGAATAAATATGGCCAGTTGGGCCACGTCTGTGATGTCAGTGCTCTCGTCAATTGCCACGGAAAATGCAATAAATGACTTGACTCTCTGTTTCAATTGACTGTCTAAATCTGCCGATAGTTCCGAAATCCTCTCTGCTATAGTATTCCTCGTCAGGCTAATATTGGCAAAAGCTTGTCGCTTCTCGGGACATACAAGTTCAGCCGCCTTCATCATGCATCGTTTAACAAAGTCACCGTCGGAATACGGCTTCGATGCTAATGCTATTTCGCTAGCAATTAGGTAGCTGGCTTTTACCGCTGCTTCACTGACTTCTCGGCTCTGGATGAAAGTTGACTGCTGTTTCCTCAGACCCGCCAGCAATTCGTTAATCTTATCTCTTCTCAGTTGTCCTTGCAAGCCGTCATATTTTTCGCTGTGATGAGTCTCGTAGTGGCGTCGAATATTATATTCCTTCAATACCGAAACTTGTTGCAAACACACCAAGCACAAAGGTTTTCCGTGCATCTCTGTAAATAAATAGGACGTGGTCCATTTTTCTTTGAAAATTCTACACTCCTTATCTACTTTTCTCCGTTTGGATAACGACATTTTGGCTAATGAGGGTGTAGTGGAGAGGTAGAGACCAAGGTATTAACAACGTCGTAACAAGCAGCAGATGGCGCATTGATACCGTCTGCTGTTTTCAGTCTGTCTCAGTGATGCGGCTTGTCTTCTACTCTGATGGAAAGTGTGCGCCCCTTAGCGGATAATCCATGAATTGCAGCGAATTAAAAATATTAATTCCATGTCTTTTATGCATTTTTTCCACTTTCAAATTATCCTGCGGGCCTGATCGAACCTCCTTGGGGGCCGGTTCCGGCCCGCGGGCCGTATGTTTGACACCCCTGCTGTAGGGCCAGACGGATTACCAGGGCGTGTAGTCCGAGCATGCGCTGACCAACTGTCAGGTATCTTCACTGACATTTTGAACTTGTCCCTGGCTGAGTCTGTAATTCCAACATGTTTCAACCAGACCAAGAACACTAAAGAGACCTGTCTAAATGACTACCGACCCATAGCACTCACATCTGTAGCCATGAAGTGCTTTGAAAAGCTGGCATGGCTCACATCAACACCATTATCCCAGAAAGCCTAGACCCACTCCAATGTACATACCGCCCCAACAGATCCACAGATTATGCTATCTCTATTGTACTCAACACTGCCCTTACCCTCTTGCACAAAAGGAACACCTATCTGAGAATGCTATTCATTGACTAAAGCTCAACATTCAACACCATAGTGCCCTCAAAGCTTATCATTAAGCTAGGAACCCTGGGACTAAACACCTCCCTCCGCAAATGGATCCTGAACAACCTGACGGGCCACCCCCAGGTGGTAAGGGTAGGTAACAACACATCTGCCACATTGATCCTCAACACAGGGGCCGCTCAGGGGTGCGTGCTCAGTCCCCTCCTGTACTCCCTTTTCACTCATGACTGTATGGCCAGGCACAACTCCAACACTATCATCAAATTTGCAGATGAGATAACAGTTGATCACCAACAACGACGAGACAGCCTATAGGGAGGGGGTCAGAGACCTGGCCGTGTGGTGCGAGGAGAACAACCTATTCCTCAACGTGAACAAGACAAAGGAGATGATTGTGGACTAAGGAAAATGAGGACCGAGCACAAACCATTCTCATTGACAGGGCTGCAGTGTAGCAGGTTGAGAACTTCAAGTTCCTTGGTGTCCACATCACCAACCAACTATCATGGTCCAAACACACTAAGACAGTCCTGAAGAGGGCTTGAAAAAGCATACTCCCCCTCAGGAAACTAAAAAGATTTTCCATGGGTCCACAGATCCTCAACAGGTTCTATAGCTTCACCACCTGGTATGGCAACTGCTCGGCCTCCGACCGCAAGGCACTACAGAGAGTAGTGCACATGGCCCAGTACATCACTGGGGCCAAGCTTCCCGCCATCCAGGACCTCTATACCAGGCGGTGTCAGAGGAAGGCCCAAAAAATTGTCAAAGACTCCAGCCACCCCAGTCATATATACTGTTCTCTCTGCTACTGCATGGCATGCGGTACCAAAGCATCAAGTCTAGGTCCAAAAGGCTTCTAAACAGCTTCTACCCCCCTAGCAATAAGACTCCAGAACAGCTAATCAAAGGGCTACCCAGACCCCTCTTTTACATTGCTTCATCTCTCTGTTATTATCTATGCATCGTCACTTTAATAACTCTACCTACATGTACATATTACCTCAATTACCTCGACTAACCGGTGCCCCAGCACATTGACTCCGTACTGGACACCCTGTATATAGCCTCACAATTGCTATTGTTATTTTACACCTGCTGTTTATTTAAAAAATATATATATAATAATGTACTTATCTATTTTTTTTACTTAACATGTGTTTCTTTTGCACCACGCTCACTGTTCATTAACTCTTGGAAGTGCTTGCACAAAGGATAGTAACATCTCATCCTGTGTTCTTGGAATCTTCTTAATAGGCAACAGATGAAATAAGGTATGATAAACTTCACAGGGTGGTGAGAGTGCACTGTGATGAGCTTGATGCTCCTTTCCAATTAATATCGAGGGTCATATTCTGGTGACATATTAACCGATGCTTGGTTGCCCTTTACACATAATACTCTCTTAATGTATATACACTACCCACACTGTATCTGCGAGCTGTTTGCTATAGCGCATGTGCCAAGATCAGAGTGGGCACAATCACTATATAACGCAACATTTGTTGTGCCAAAACCATCAGAGTTGAAAAATACCTATTTTTTATTCGGAACGCGGTATTTAACCCCAAAAGCAATTTTATGTGGACTACGTCATCATGTACAGCCTTTTATCCACTAAAAGTCCATTTGATGGAAACACATCTCTGTGCATATGGTTTTTATGCAGATTTTAGAATAGTCACATGAAAATATTTTTGCCAATTGTATGGAAACCTAGCTACTGAGGACCTTTTACCTGAAGAATGTGTTTGTTTTCTATGATTATGTATTGCTTTTCATGTATTGATGTGAATATTGATGTGATAATGTACAGTATATTCAAATCAAATCAAATTTGATTTGTCACATGCGTCGAGTACAACCTTACAGTGAAATGCTTACTTACAAGCCCTTAACCAACAATGCTTTAAGAAGATAAACTGCATGCTTTCCCGAGTCGTAGTGGGAGGACCACACAACATATCATTGTGTGACACTAAATTGACTTTTATGTGATGGTTATTATATCAATATTTGAATTTTACAGACACAAAAATATCCCACATTGTCTAGTGTATTTAGTTTTGTCGATATTTGGAAAGTTTAACGTCAAATATGCTGTTTCCATCAACTCGTCAAGACATTTTTTATCAGACATGCACTTTACTCCCGAGTGGCGCAGTGGTCTAAGACACTGCATCTCAGTGCTAGAGGTGGCACTACAGACCTTGGTTAGATTCCAGGCTGTATCACAACCGGCCGTGATTGGGAGTCCCATAGGGAGGCGCACAAGTGGCCCAGTGTCATCTGGGTTAGGGTTTGGCCAGGGTATGGCATAATTGTAAATAGGAATTTGTTCTTAACTGACTTGCCTAGTTAAATAAAGGTTAAATAAAATTGCTTGTATAAAAGGGTTGGATTGAAAGCTGGTTAATCAGCCTTTTGAATTGCCCTAGAGGCACCAATTCATCCAAGTGTATAGAGCTTTGGAGATCATTCCACAAGGTGCAAGAAAACTAAAAGCAGATTTACCTAACTCAGTGCAGATGGAAGGGATCTCCAGAGTTACCCAGTGTCAGGAATGGCTCTGGTATATTCTTTGTCTGTAATTTAACACTGAAGTAAGTTTATGCAGGAGGGTTTTTTACACGAAAAGAGTGCAATGCAACAATCTACGAGACTTCAGAGGGTCAGCCTACTTTCTGATACAGAATGCAGTGATGTGTACAGATCCTATCGCCCGTAATGAAGTGTATTGCGTTATGATAAACTGTGTCCAGTGGCTTCAATACAGTGACAGCTGCATTCATAGAGACAATATCGTCATAGTCTATAACACATATGTCAGAGTCAAGGCCCGCGGGCCACATCCGGCCCGCGAGAAGGTTTTTTACGGCCCCTGGGATGATCTTGATTTATTATTAGAACCGGCCCGCAGACCGCAGCAAGCCGGCAGCCCGCAGATCTTTTACACGCACCAATACTACATTTCCCACAATGCAACGGTGACGCACCGAGCAGTAGGCTGCTTCATTTCAATATTTATTGGCACAGCAGTTGTCAGCATCACAGTAAAATTAACTTTCAGATACCCATCAAAAATGGCAAAACGGAAGGTGGACACTGAGAACCGGGGTTTCAAACAAGGTGGGAGTCGGAGTATTTGTTCACGGAGGTAGCTGGAAAACCTGTGTGTCTTCTGTGTGGAGAAAGTGTGGCGGTACTGAAAGAGTATAATCTGAGACGACATTATGAAACGAAACACGCGGACAAAAACAAGAATATGGACATGGAACAAAGGCTACAAAAGGCAGAGGAATTAAAACGAGGCCTCAAATCTCGACAGGCTCTGTTCAAAAAGCCAAATCACAAGGCCAGGCTGCTGTCAAGGCCAGTTTTATTTTGGCAGAAGAGATCGCTAAATCAGCCCGGCCATTTACGGAGGGGGATTTCATCAAAAACTGCATGATTAAAGTTTGTGACGAAGTTTGCCCAGAAAAAGGCAACTCTTTTTAAATGTGAGTCTGAGCAGAAACACCATTGCCGAGAGAGTAGACCAGTTGTCCATCAATCTAAAAGAGCAGCTTGTGAAAAAGGGAAAAGATTTCATTGCATATTCCTTGGCTGTGGATGAGAGCACCGACATTTCTGACATTGCCCAGTTGTCAATTTTCATCCGCGGAGTGGACTCCAGCCTAAGCGTGACAGAGGAGTTTTTGGCTTTACGTCCTATGCATGGCACAACTACGGGGCATGATTTGTATGAAGAGGTGTCAAGATGTGTAAATGAGATGGAGCTGCCTTGGGAAAAACTTGTGGGTTTGACAACCGACGGAGCACCTGCGATGTGTGGACACAGGAGCGGACTGGTGGCGAAGATACGGGAAAAGATGCAAGAGGAAAACGCGACAGGTGAGCTGACAGCTTATCATTGTATCATACACCAGGAAGCGTTGTGCGGTAAAGCCTTGAAAATGGAGCATGTAATGAGCATCATCACGCACACAGTTAACTTTATCAGAGCCAAAGGTTTGAATCACCGCCAGTTCAAGGCATTTCTGACGGAGTTAGAAACGGAGCATGGTGATTTGCCTTATCACACAGAGGTGCGATGGCTAAGCCAGGGAAAGGTGCTTCAAAGATGTTTCGAGCTTCGTGAGGAGATTTGTCTGTTCTTGGACAGCAAAGGGAAAGACACAACACAACTCCGAGATGAAATGTTTCTGTGTGAAATGGCTTTTCTGTGTGACATTACGAGTCATCTGAATGCAATGAACTTGCAGCTGCAGGGTCGGGATCGTGTCATCTCTGATATGTACAGTACAGTGAAGGCATTTAAAACCAAACTGACTCTGTGGGAGACGCAGATGCGGAAAGAAAATTTGAGCCACTTTCCCAGCTGCCAGACCATGAAAGAGAAGCTCTCTACCAGTGCGTTCCCGAGCGCACAGTTGGCTGATAAAATAGGTATGCTTGCCGCTGACTTTCGACGCCGATTTGCTGACTTTGAAGCACAAAAAAGCAGGTTGGAACTGCTCGGTAACCCATTTGCTGTTGACGTGGAAAGCTCACCACCAAACCTCCAAATGGAGTTGATTGACCTCCAATGCAATGATGCACTGAGGGCAAAATATGCGGCAGTGGGTGCTGCGGAGTTCGCCCGTTTCCTCCCGACACAATGCCCCAGCTGCGCATCCAGGCTGCTCAAACGTTGTCTATGTTTGGCAGCACATACCTGTGTGAACAACTGTTTTCTTTGATGAACTTGAACAAAACATCACACAGAAGTCGACTTACTGCTGAACACCTCCACTCAATTCTGAGGATTTCCTCAGCTCAGAGCCTTACCCCGAACATTGATGAACTTGTGGAAAAGATGGGACACCACCAAGTATCACCCTCAACCTCAAACAAGTGAACATTACTGTGCAATCACATATTTAGAGTTTTTACTCAGTTCAAGTTTAAAAGTTAAAGTTTAATATTTGTTTTCACTGCATGTTACTTCTCCTTAAACAAAGTGTTGTTTTTGATTAATAGATTTTTGCACTTTATTTTATTGTATTTCAATCCAATTATATTTTAAAAATATTTCAGTTGAGTGGATGATAGAAAATTGCTATTATTGTTTTTTTCTTTGAAGTAAATTTAGCCCACTTTTGCTAAAATAGAAAATATAGGCTACTGATGGTGCCTTGAATACCGGTTTCTTTCATTTAATGTTCATGTTATGGGGATTTTTATATAAAGGAAATTTGTCTTTTGTGTCTGTTGAAAATTAAAGATTACTGACAGAGCCATAAGAAAATATTGCTTTATTTATCTGATCATATTGGAATATATTTGTTAGGTTTTCAGTAGGTTCAATTAGGTTCACTAGACTATATGCGTCATTTAAAAATTTTTCAATGAACATTCGAACAGTCCGGCCCTCGGCTTGTAGCTAAATTTTTTATTTGGCCCTCCGTCCATTTGACTTTGACACCCCTGGTCTATAACCAGTATGAATGAGACTGAATATTTTTTCCTGCTATTTAATCAAAGGCATGACCTATTCCTATAAAATAAATCAATTTAAATTCTTAATTTCTTAACGAACTCATCAACATGCTTTTTGAAAGATAAGCGGGGGTACGATCAATGAGGCCCCCAATCCAATGTACATATGCATTAATCATCAGATACAATTGTACGTGATTTTGAGAATAACATATGCTTGGATTTACCTGCATTAAATACCAATTTCAGTTCAACAAAGGCATTGAAGGCAGATTGAAACTCCGATAGAGCCAGTGTCATCTGCTGGCCACAGTATAGGTAGCTCCTCAGGAGAGAGAGAGACAGGCCCGGTCGGGCCCGGTCGGGTTCGGGTTCTGCCCTCTCTCTCCGACACTCACGGAGACGGTTGTCGATGCAGATGGCGAGAGACATGAGCTCCTCAAGTCCATCAGGCTCATCCCTGGACACCAACTCATCCTTGGTGGTTTCGGTGAGAGCGTTCTAGAATGCTCCCTGAAGGGCCTCCTCATTCCAACCGCTCTCAGTGGCGAGGGTAGCGAAACTCGATCGCCATCACAGCGACACTTTGGGATCCTTGTCAGAGGGACAAGAGTCGCTTGGCAGTATTCTTACCGCAGACAGGGTGGTCGAAGACTCTCCTCATCTCCTCCGTGAAGCTTGAGTAGGAGGAGCCGACAGGGGACTGTTTCTCCCACACAGCCGTGGCCCAAGAAAGCGCTGCTCCACAGACGCTGCCAATCAGGAAGGAAATCTTGGCCCGTTCGCTAGCATAAGCGTTGGCCGGCGAGAATTTGGTGGATAGGATCTGAACAGGTGAACCCAAGAGCAGACTCAGACGAGGAGACTGGGATGAGGTAACCAAGGTATTTATTGAAACACGGGTAGAAGATTGAGTGCAGGCCAAGGGAAGCTCGGGCGGGTAGCCGAACACCAGGTGCGGAGGCTGAGGCTGGATCGAGAGGTGTTGGGACAGGGTAAGCAGGTCCAGAGGGGAATCCAAGGGAGCGTAGAGTGAGGAATCCAGGACAGAGTAGCAGGACTGACGAGAAGTCGGACTGGAGACGGGGACCAGAGTCAGAGCGGGCAGAATGAGCAGAGATTACGATCTGACAGTGTGGAAGTGGCAGGACTGAGTATTTGTAGAGGTCTTGATTATGGAATAGGTCACAGCTGGTGGGGATCTGCTCTTACTCCAGCACACCACACACACACACACACACACACACACACACACACACACACACACACACACACACACACACACACACACACACACACACACACACACACACACACACACACACACACACACACACACACACACAGAGAGAGATAGGGAGAGCTCTGGGAGAGGGAGAGAGCACTGGGTGTGTGGCGGCAGGTCAAGGAGACACAGGATGAGCACTAGAGGGCGTGGCAGGAGCAGATGTGACAGATAGACCAACATTGTTTGTATAGAGAAGACAGTAAAAAGTACAGGACCTAAAATCGATCCCTGTGGGACACCTTTTGTAATATCAAGGAAATCTGACTTAACACCACCAGAAGAAACACATTTTATCTTGTTGGTCAAGTAATTCTCGAACCAATTACATGACACCTGATCCATATCGATAACAGAAAATATTTGATAAAGAGTGGTCAACAGTATCGAAAGCCTTCGATAGGTCTATAAAGAGGGCAGCACAGTGCTTATTCCTATCCATACCCTCTACCACATCAAGGTGTGTGGGTGGGTGTTTGTTCTATGGTGGTAAGTAACACTGACCTAGCAGGAAGGTCAGGAACTATTGATTTCTACCTCCACTACAATGAGGTAGGTAGAGTGGTAGAGTAGAGCTGCACGAACTCACACACACACTACAATGAGAATACAAAGCTACATGCTCCAATTCACTCGATGCAAGAGATACCAGAGCTGTGTTTCATTCAGTGATGAGGGCTGAATGGTTCTTCCTTCTTGTTGGCTACTCATGTGGACCTTTTCTTTGCGTTCCTAACTACAAAGATTAATTTCCTTTGCACACCTGTTTCCAATATTCAGACATGATGCAGAAACATAACTGAAAAGCTCTGTCTGTGATTGCAGACAAATATAGTCACAACCGTATATTACAGTGGAGTCTCCATGATGACATTCCACCTGAGTGCTTTCACCTAGCTAATCCTATCAGTTCAGCAGTCACTTTGAAGGAGAAACTAAATACAAAATGGAATGATACAGTTGGACAATACAGTATCTGGACCTACAGTAAAGTACAGACAGAAGCACACACACGCTTAGCTTAGCTTATGGTAGTCCATTGTATAGTCCGATGATGACTTCCACTTCTGAGTTTACAGTGAATTATTTGGTGGCTGTAGAGTCCAATCAGAGATTTATTGCAGATGTGTAGTCTGTGTTGGCGTGGGCAGGCATGGCTGTATGTCTCCTGAGTCTCTTTGTGCTCCTCTCTTGAGACATTCTAATGACTGAGCCAGTGCAGTTAGTGTTGGGTGACAATGGCCTCCATACTCTTGCAGATGGTCTTAGCGAGTATTTCTGTATGGGGCACATGGTCGCGCCAGGTGATTCCCAGGTTGCGCTGCTGGCATCCTATGCGGAATTGCTTGAGCTGCTTGATGTGGCGACTGTAGGTGACCCAGCTGTAAAGAAGTGTGGTGATGCAGACAGCTTGATAAATGGCGACTTTGGTGTGGAGGTGGAGATCCCTGTTTTGGAAGACCCTGCGTCTGAGTTTCCCAAAGTCAGCTGAGGCTTGCTTGATCCTGTTTTGAATTTTGGGGTTGATGCTGCAGTCTTCCGAGAGGATGCTGCCCAGGTATTTGAATGACCGGACAATTGCCAGTCATTTGTGTTCAATGGTGAAGACAGGTATGGTGGGTGGAGTGCTGGATCTCCATTGGCATACAACCTCTGTCTTGGTGGTGTTGATAGACAGTCCCATCCTGCTATAGACCCTCACAGCCATTACAAGGACGGACTGAAGGTCCTTCGGAGTGTGGGCCACAAGGGCACAGTCATCAGCATACTGCAGCTCAAGAACCCGCTTTGTTGAAACCTAGGTGAAACCTAGGTGGTTGATTGGAGCCTGATGTTGGATATGTTTCCATCCAGTTTGATGTCCACTGCAACCCAGCTGCTGTTCTCAAGCTCCATTTGGAGAAGCTGGGTGACACTTAGGAGGAAGAATTAAAGACTACAGGTGCCAGCACATACCCCTGTGTCACACCAATGCCTACTCCAAAGGGCATTGACTCCTGCCCTTCTATGTCCACCCAAACTGGCAAAGGATGTTGATTGTCTGGACAGCCAAATTTGGTAGAATGCCCCATAGTAGTTCCCTGCTCACAGTGTCGAAGGCCTTGATGAGGTCAACAAAGGCCATGAAAAGGTCCTGAAGTTGTTCACGACACTTCTCCTGGAGTGGCCGTACCATGAATATAATGTTGACAATATTCCTGTTCTTTCTGAAGCAGAATTTGTCACACCCTGATCTGTTTCACCTGTCTTTGTGATTGTCTCCACCCCCCACCAGGTGTCTCCCATCTCCCCTCATTATCCCCTGTGTATCCATACCTGAGTTTTCTGTTTGTCTGTTGCCAGTTTTTCTTGTCTCGTCAAGCCTACTAGTGTGTTTTTCTGTACTCCTGTTCTCTTTAGTCCCTGTTTTCTAGTTATTCTGGTTTTGACCATTCTGCCTGACCTGACCCTGACACTGCCTGCACTTATGTACCTTTTGAAACTGCCTTGGATTACTGACCTCTGCCTACCCTGACCCGGAGCCTGCCTGCCGTCCTGTACCTTATGGACTCTGCCCTAGATTACCAACCTCTGCCTGCCCTGGACCTGTCGTTTGCCTGCCCCCTGTTTTGTAAATAAACTTCTGTGATTCAAACTGTCTGCATCTGTTTCTTATCCTGAGTTCTGATAGCATTGTGACTTTGGCAGCAGTTCCTCTGTGATGTTATTCACCAGCCTGTGTATCATCACCTTGGCCAGGATCTTGCAAGCAACAGCCAGAAGGGATATCCCAAATCCAAATCAAATCAAATATTTTTGGACACATACACATGGTTAGTAGATATTATTGTGAGATTAGCGAAATGCTTGTGTTTCTAGTTCCGACAGTGCAGCAATATCTAACAAGTAATCTAACAATCCCACAACAACTACCTAATAGACACAACTCTAAGTAATGACTAGTGACCAGTGATCAATTTATTAAAGTGCCCAACCTTGCCTTCTGGATGGTAGTGGGGTGAACAGGCAGTGGCTCGGGTGGTTGTTGTCCTTGATGATCCGTTGCCGCAGATGGACTTGTCACCCTTGTTCTTATAGGTGGTGACAATATTTGCATCCTTTTGGGGGACGATCTCCCGGTCTCAAACCTCAGTGATGTACTGTTGGAGCAATCGGGTGCAGAAGTAACCTCCCTTTTTAAGTAGCTCTGCCGGGATGCTGTCAGCTCCAGAAGTCTTACTGTTCTTGAGGGAATGGAGAGCTGATAACACCTCTTGCAGGGTTGCGAATGGTTGAGGTCTGGAATGGGTGGACAAACAGGCAGTTCTTCCAGGATGAAGTGGTCTGTTGGAGAGTGTTGGCTGAATAGTGCTTCCATGTGGTCAGCCCACCTCAACAGGATCTGGTTTTGGTCCTTCAAGAGAGTCTGGCCATCAACTGTTTTCACGGCAGTGATGTAGCGACTTCTTGGGCCAAAGATAGGTTTAACTGAGTTGTATAAATTGTGCATGTTGTTTCTGTTGCGATACATTTGGAGACTTATTCCTCTACCATTCGTTCTGCAGAGCATGCAAGGTTGTGCGCTTGTGCATGTTGTGCAGTAAAGTTGTGATGGTGTGCGAGTTCCCATCTAACCAGTCCTGATGTTTCCTAACTCTGTAGCCAATGGAGTGGGCCGCTGCCTGACAGAGCAGTGAGCTGAGAGATGCCCACTTCTGTTCCTTGGGGTCCTCTGAGCTCAGAACGGGCTCAATCTCCTTCAGCCTTGCAGCGAGAGTGATGGAACTCGTCCCTTACTGCAGCTTTCTCAAGCCGGGTACAGTACAAATGCCTCTTACTGGACTTCTGCAGGCATTGGGGGGACGTATTCTCACCTGGAGTTGAATCAGTATCCTACAGTTATCTGTCCAGCATTCTGCACTCCTCTGGGACATGTCAACAGGACGTCATTGGTGTCAGAATTTCTCACTATGACGTAGTCAATCAGGTGCCAGTGTTTGGAGCGTGGGTGCATGCATTATGTTTTGTTCTTGTTCTTCTGCTGGAACAAGGTGTTAGTGATGATGATCATGCTCTGCACATAGAGTTAGCAGTCTCATGCCGTTCTCATTGACCTGGCCAACACCATGCCTACCCAGCACTCCGCTCCATATCCTGTTGTTCTGTCCCACACTAGCGTTGAAGTCACCCAGCAGAAACATCTTGTAATTCCTGGGGATGTGGTGAAGGGCTTCATCTAGTGACTGGTAGTCCTTTGCCTCATTTCCAGATGGTAACACTGAGATAAGTAGGATAGCGCTTTTTTGCCTAGGGGGATACTATAAGGGCACAAGGCAAGACCCAGATGAAGACACAGGAGGCAGACACAGATGAAGACACAGATGTTTAGAGTATTTGTAGTTTATTTATAATCCAAAAGGAGTACGCAAGACAATGGTCATGGACAGGCAAAAGGTCAAAACCAGATTCTGAGTCAAAGAGGTAAAGAGTGTCAGACAGGCTCGATGTCAGGGCAGGCAGAAGGGTCAGACAGGCTCGATGTCAGGGCAGGCAGAAGGGTCAGACAGGCTCGATGTCAGGGCAGGCAGAAGGGTCAGACAGGCTCGATGTCAGGGCAGGCAGAAGGATCAGACAGGCAGGTACTGAGTCCAGAAAAACAGGCTAGGGTCAACCTGGGAAGACTAGAAAAAGAGAATAGAAAACAGGAGCACGGGAAAACACTCTGGTTGACTTGAAAACATACAAGACGAACTGGCACAGAGAGACAGGAAACACTGGGATAAATACACTGGGGAAAATAAGCAACACTTGGAGGGGTTGGAGACAATCACAAGAACAGGTGAAACAGATCAGGGCGTGACAGATATGGAGAGACATGAGTCTTTCACTTATGCCGACAGGTGTTTCGGTATCCTTTCCAGAAGAAGGTGTAGCCTTCTCCCTCCTCTTTCAGAGAACCTTCATCCAGGAACCTGGTCTCGATCAGGGCGGCAATGTCAATGTTTTAGCTCCTTAGTTTTGCAGAAATCAATGTGGTTCTCTGATCGGGTCTATCGTTATTATCATCAGTGTTCAAAAGAGTTCTGGTGTTCCATGTCACCAGTTTCAGGGAAATTGTTTTCTTTATCATTTTTCGACCGTTGAGTGTAACTCCCGAAAGGTGCGGTAGCCTATCCAGGAAGGAGTAAGTGGGCAATTTTTAGGCCTCTCCCCAGCTGGGGTGAGCAGCGCGGCTCCTAAATAGGGCTGCTCAGTCACACAGGGGTCTCCCGAGAGCAGCTGCCACTCAAGTCCCAACTGCTGGCGACCATAATATCCCTGTGCCGCTGGCATGCAGGGGTCTAATTAAGGGCTCCCAGTGCATTCACTCTTGTCCCCTGCACCAGACACCCCGACTCTGCCAGGCTTAAGTCCGGTTTCCGGTTAATGGCTTCACCGAGGTCGGATGTGGATACCTATGCAAAGGAAGTTATTTAAAGTGCCGCTGAGGGTGCGCAATCCCCAAAAGCACTACTTCACTGTAGGAAGGTGGATTCCAGTGGCAAGGGAGGAAACCCAGGATGACCAGTGACCAGCATCTTCCACAGCTGCAGGAGGCTGCCGGATCCCCAGGCTGTTGGTGTCTGCCTACAGCGCTGACAGCATGCTGCATTTCTCTCAGGGTGAGCTCCCCTAACCTTTGTCGTACCAGACTAACCCA
Source organism: Oncorhynchus keta (assembly GCF_023373465.1). Lineage (NCBI taxonomy): Eukaryota > Metazoa > Chordata > Actinopteri > Salmoniformes > Salmonidae > Oncorhynchus > Oncorhynchus keta. The sequence goes on from NC_068422.1 coordinate 29,989,612, forward strand.
CAAGGCAGCGGGGCAGTGGTTGATGACTGCCAGGGCATGTCCACACAGAGGTGGGCCTATACAGACACATCTCTGGGGCCCACTGCTGCTCTGAAATCCTCTGCCGGTTCACCTGGGGTTTCAAGATAAACAGTTAACTTGTGCTGCCATAAGGAGGTTGGACAGGTGTATACACACAGTACAGAAACCCATGTTCTCTGCTCCACTGAGGTGGGAGTGAAAGTGGAGCAGGGCAGAGTGAGTTTTAATGTGCAGGGCTGCTGTGAAATATAATTTATATCCATTTAATCTGTCTCTCTCTACCCCTCCCTCTCTACTGTGTGTGTGTGCCACTTTCAAGCTAATTCTGCCACTGTCGCATCCCATCGTCACTTACCTGGCAAACGAGCGGTGGAAGAGACACTGGCCTGATGGCCAGCATTCATACACATTTAACAGCAGCCGTAATGTTTGGCAGACATCAATCCGATGTAATATGCTGGATTAATACACTGAGATGATTTTCTACACAAATAGGTTTGGTTTGATGGCATGGTGTGCGTGTGCGTGTGCTGGTACGTGTGCATGTGCGTGTGCGTGTATGATGGGATTTTATCCAAAGTATCTCTAAGGAAGTGTCTCTTTGGCCCGTAAAACAAGCTTTAACTCAACATCCAAATCGAATTACGCTCCGAAAAAAGAATAAATTGTAAATTTGAAAAATATGGGGAAAGATTAGCAGCCGGATACTGTATTTGCTGCAGTTGAAGATTTAGTCAGCTAACATTCAGGACGTCTGGATATGACTAAACTATAACGTGACAGAAACTGTAGTCTAGCGTAGCCAGCAATTGCTTAGATTGATAGATAGAGTATGGGTTAGGGCCAGGAGTTTTTCTAGGTCATGTGACCTGCCCAGGCAAAAGTAGAGGGTTAATAACTAAGGCAGCTGGTCATGAAAAAGTATTGGCCCTAAGTATAGGAGCTAAAGATGCACATTTGTAACAAATTGACAAATTGAAAACTGCCAGATAATTATCATAAGGAACAGGGGAGAATCCCACTACTGCTCTCCCATTCTTTTATCACTGTGATGAAAACAACGTTTCTGGCATGCTGTGCCTTCTTCAGGGTTGTTCAACCTGATTAAGTGTATTTGGACATATATGGTGAATGTTTTATGGAATTCCATGCAACAAGATTGAATGTGATTTCCATCAGTATTTCAACCAGTGTAAATGGATTATGACTGTACTGAGAAGGTATGATTCCCAAATGACACTATTTCTACTATACAGTATATTGCACTACTTTTTACCAGAGCCCTGTGAGCCCTGGTCAAAAATAGTGCACTGAATAGGGAATAGTGTGCCATTTGGGACACACTTAAAAGCATTAATAATCAAGCAGAATCCCACAGAATAAGCTTCTCCCTGTTGTGCAGTGGACTGTGACAGCACGAAACAGAGATGGAGATGGAATGAATGGTGAGAAGTGCTTATGAAATATGGATAGGAGAGAGATGAGAGAAGAGGACTGTGGAAGTTGACACTCAACTATACAGTCAGAAGTTTGTGTTTAATTACAAAGTCCTCAAATTTGACTTGAAGTTACTTAATGAAGAAATCTCAACACTTCACTTTAGCCTCAAAGCAAAGCTAATTCATGGACCTTGGCGTACAGAATGTGTTACTCATCTGTTCATTTTGGATGCTTTTCATTCATAAACGAGTGTGAGTGTGTGTTTCCCAGGTCCCCACAAGGCTATTTTAGGTTTAGGAGTTAGGGTTGAGGGTTTAGGGGTTATGAGTTAGGGGATGGTGTTAGGGTTAGAGGTTAGGGTTAGGGTTTGGGGTTAGCGTTAGGGGTTAGGGGTTATGAGTTAGGGGATGGTGTTAGGGTTAGAGGTTAGGGTTAGGGTTTGGGGTTAGCGTTAGGGGTTAGGGGTTGAGTTAGTGGTTAGGGAAAATAGGATTTTGAATGGAAATACATTTTAGATCCACACAACGATAACAATACCAAACGTGTGGGTGTGTGTGGCAGGAAGTGAACAACTTGTGAATAGTTCATATTTCCTCTAACTAAGGAAACGTATGCATGGTTAGACCGCTGCAGGCGTAGCTATTCCAGGAGAAACAACAGCTATGAATAGAGAGTTGGTGTTTACTCCTACCACATTCAACCCTCTTACTATCTTCCTTACACATCTGATGATGCAGAAGACACATCACACAAACCAGCTCCAATGGAATGAAAAGGTGCCTTAATAAATACAGTAATGTTGTTGTTGACTGAGATGTGAGGGTTTATATTGACATTCAGTGCTTATGACACAACACTTTACACTTGGTTCTCTGTGTGCACTGTAGGCTTGTTAGGTCTACTCAATCACTCATTTTGTAGCCAACCATACGGCAGTCCTTAGCTGTGTATGGTAACTGCAGATAGCATGACATTCTCTATCCAATCGGTTGCTAAATAATAACAGTGCAGGTACAGAAGTAATTATAATTAAGCATTAAGGAACAAGGGGGTATAGTATATGGCCAATATACCACAAACCCCCAATGTGCTATTATTAACTGGTTACCAACGTAATTAGAACAGTAAAAAGTTATTTTTTTGTCATACCCGTGGTATACGGTCTCATTTCAGCCAGTCAGCATTCAGGGATCAAACCACCCAGTTTATAACATTAAATATACAATTCCCTATATTGAAATGGTATCTCTGCAACTTAATGTAAAGCGTGGCTGGATTCTGTAATACGTCTCTAACAAGCTTCTCTATAACAAGAGAAAAGTATAATGAAGACTGATTGAACATAAATATTGCCATTGTGGAGAAAAAAGCGGCATTTCTATGAATCCTCAAGCCCAGCTGAAGACCAGCATCATCAGTGTTAGCTATAGTGGTGAGAGTAGCACGCTATCAATGGCCTGTCTCTCACGCTCTCTCCCTCTTTCTCTCTCTCCCTCCCTCTTTCTCTCTCTTGCTTGACCCCGCCCCCCGCCCCCATCTCTCTCTCCCTCTCTGGCGTTCAGCATCAAAAGACTGCCCGGAGGCCACCGTTTCTAATATTGTCTCAGAGTCCGTGTTTTTCACAAAACTACTGATGCATAAGTGCTCTGGAAAAACAAGGAAGAAACATCAAAAGTGCGTTTAAATGGTGGGATCATCAGACCACAACTAAATGCTTCCACCTGAATCCTGATTATTGTGGTAGTAGTAGTAGTAGCCTCCACTTGACTGGACAAGATGCGTTGCAATTGGCTTGTTTCGTTTTCATTCTTGAAATCTGCCAGACTGCTTAATATTCATTTCAAAACAAAGGCCCATTAACAATGAGAAGGATCATGCTGATTTAGAGGATAGAGGGATGTAGAAGGACAATACTGATCTTCTCTGTGAAACTGACAGACGCGTGCACAACCCCCCACCTAAGTATTATATAAACTGTGGTCTGGTTGAGATACTCTCTCTGCAGGGAAGTGTAAACAGCTGCAGTGTCAGGACTTAGCACACTGCCAGGGGCCTCGGGCTCTGTGACATCATCACTGCGTGACACACAACACAGTGACAGGGGCCATCTTACCATTTTACTTAGAACAGGGAGAATGCCTGATGTTGCTCGGAACTCACTGCTGTATTTGTGCATGGTTCCTTGTGTTGAAATGTGTGTGGTGTTAGATTATTATGTAACCTGGTGGAGGGTGTGTAGGCCTGTTTTTCCTCTAGAATAAGGCAATGCTTCTAAATGTTCTTTGTCATATTGCCCTTTTATTTGGAACCTTTTTTTTTGCCTCTTTTCTCTCTTTTTAGTGTCACCCTTCATGCACTCAGGACACACACACACAGACAGAGCCAGCCCTATCAACTAAGCCCTAGCTGCCCGTGACCACTGAGTGTACAAAACATGCTCTTTCCATGACATAGACTGACCAGGTGATGGCTATGATCCCTTATTGATGTCACTTGTCAAATCCACTTCAGTAGATGAAAGGGAGAAGACAAGTTAATGAAGAAGGATTCTTATGCCTTGAGACGTGGATTGTGTATGTCAGCCATTCAGAGGGAGAATGAGCAAGACAAAAGATTAAAGTGCCTTTAAACGGGGTATGGTATTAAGCACCAGGCACACTGGTTTGAGTGTGTCAAGAACTGCAACGCTGCTGGGTTTTCCACGCTCAACAGTTTCCTGTGTGTATCAAGAATGGTCCACCACTCAAAGGTCATCCAGCCAACATGACACAACTGTAGGAAGCTTTGGAGTCAACATGGGCCAGCATCCCTGTGGAACGCTTTCGACACATTGTAGAGTCCGTGCCCCGACGAATTGAGGCTGTTCTGAGGGCAAAAGAGGGGGGGGGGGGACTCAGTCGGGGTCTCAACTTGGTTGTGCATCAGCAGTTTACCTCTTGTTGTCAGTCACTGACAGTCACTCAATGAGACCATTTCAACTAAACCATTTTAGATTGGTAAGTTAGTCTGCATACCGAAAGGGCACGCAGGGCACGTGCGCAGGGGGCCCTGACCTCTAGGGGGCCCACATTTGATTGAATTTGTCCCTCTGACTCTGATATCGTATTAACTTGGCATGAGTAAGGGCAAAATGTGTAGAATTGCAGGAAATTTGCTTCAATATTGTGCTTAGGGACCCCAAAAGGCTAGGTCCGGCTCTGCGCACACACACATTCTGGTCAGACAGTGTCATTAGTAACAGTTTCATCACAGCCCAGCCTCCTTCTCTGCTCTGGGTTGGTGGCCTGGTTTCTGTTGCAGTGCTCTGAGTGTGTCTCCGCCCCACACTGTCTAGTAGCTGCCACATCTAGATGCTGATTTATTCAAATGAGCTGGCAGGGGCTCGTGGGTCCATTGCCGAGATACGGAGGAGAGGACAGCAAGGAGAGACGTTTATCAGGACACCAATCAGAACACAAAGTTTCGGAGAGGGTATTGATAAATCATTCTGAATATACAGTTTATGTGATAAATTCATAATCAGAATTTTTAGTAACGTATAATAATAATACAAGTGATATATGCCTTTTAGCAGAACTCCATTACACTGCCGCTGTTGTCTTTAGCCTCCGCGCCACTCTGTTCTGTATCCTGGACAATTTGCTATCATTATCTTGGTTGGTTCAACACAAGTTTGGCTTGGCAATATTGAGATATTTTTAAGCTTTGGAAAATCTGACTGTTTTGTGTCATTGTTGTGTTTGGACTGAATGTCATGAGTGAGTTATGATGTAACTTGGTCTTCAGGTACAGTTTCATGCCGTTCTGTGTGTATTTCCTCATAACAGTCATCACATCCAGATGTGTGGAATTGAGTTGGGCCTCCTCCCTCTTCCTCTCCAGATCTGCACCAGGGGTTTAGCATCAGATTAGTAGCAGGACCTGGCCCTCAAGGTTTTCAGATGTTACACTGGTCCCTGTTCCTAAGATAAAACAACAGTCCCTCTTCCCAAGAGGGATACATACAGTACCAGTCAAATGTTGGACACACCTACTCATTCCAGGGTTTTTATTTAACTTTACAATTTTCTACATTGTAGAATAGTAGTGAAGATATCAAACTGATGAAATAACACATATGGAATCATGTAGTAACCAAGAAAAGTGTTTAACAAATCAAAATATGTTTTATATTTTATATTTTTCAAAGTAGCCACCCTTTGCCTTGATGACAGCTTTGCACACTTTTGGCATTCTCTCAGCCAGCTTCACCTGGAATGCTTTTCCAACAGTCTTGAAGGAGTTCCCACATATGCTGAGTACTGCGGTCCAACTCATCCTAAACCATCTCAACTGGGTTGAGGTCAGGTGATTGTGGAGGCCAGGTCATCTGATGCAGCACTCCATCACTCTCCTTCTTGGTCAAATAGCCCTTATACAGCCTGGAGGTGTGTTGGGTCATTGTCCTGTTGAAAAACAAATGATAGTCCCACTAAGCGCAAACCAGATGGGATTGTGTATTGCTGCAGAATGCTGTGGTAGCCATGCTGGTTAAGTGTGCCTTGAGTTCTAAATAAATCACAGACAGTGTCACCAGTAAAGCACCCCTACACCATCACACCTCCTCCATGCTTCACGGTGGGAACCACACATGCGGTGATCATCCGTTCACCTACTCTGCGTCTCACAAAGACACGGCAGTTGGAAAGACAAATCTCAAATTTGGACTCATTAGACCAAAGGACAGATTTCCACCGGTCTAAATCAAATTGAATTGTATTGGTCACATACACATATTTAGCAGATGTTTTTGCGGGTATCGCGAAATGCTTATCTAATGTCCATTGCTCGTGTTTCTTGGCCCAAGAAAGTCTCTTTAGTAGTGGTTTCCTTTAGTAGTGGTATCTTTGCAGCAATCCTCTGAACAGTTGATGTTGAGATGTGTCTGTTACTTGAACTCTGTAAAGCATTTATTTGGGCTGCAATTTCTGAGGCTGGTAGCACTAATGAGCTTTTCCTCTGCAGCAGAGGTAACTCTGGGTCTTGCTTTCCTGTGGCGGTCCTCATGAGAGACAGTTTCATCATAGCACTTGATGTTTTTTTGCAACTGCACTTGAAGAAACGTTCAAAATTCCGTATTGACTGACCTTCATGTCTTAATGATGGACTATCATTTATCTTTGCTTATTTGAGCTGTTCTTGCCATAATATGGACTTTGTGTAACGGCGTTCGTCTGTTGAAGGAGAGTCGGACCAAAATGCAGCGTGGTGGTTACTCATGTTCTTTAATGAAGAATAGACGATACATGAAATAACTATATATATACAAAACAACAAACGGAACGTGAAAACCTATACAGCCTGTCTGGTGAACAACGACACAGAGACAGGAACAATCACCCACGAAAACACTCACAGAATATGGCTGCCTAAATATGGTTCCCAATCAGAGACAACGATATATCACCTGACTCTGATTGAGAACCGCCTCAGGCAGCCATAGACTAATTAGTCACCCCACAAAACCCCAAGACAAAAAACACACCACAATAACCCATGTCACACCCTGGCCTGACCAAACAAATAAAGAAAACACAAAATACTAAGACCAAGGCGTGACACTTTGTCTTTTACCAAATAGGCCTATCTTCTGTACACCACCCCTACCTTGTCACAACACAACTGATTGGCTCAAACGCATTATGAAGGAAAGAAATTCCACAAATTAACTTTTAACAAGGCACACCTGTTATTTGAAAGGCATTCCAGGTGACTACCTCATGAAGCTGGTTGAGAGAATGCCAAGAGTGTGCAAAGCTGTCATCAAGGCAAAGCGTGGTGTCACGCCCTGACCTTAGAGAGACTTTTTTATGTCTCTTTTTGGTTTGGTCAGGGTGTTATTTGGGTGGGCATTCTATGTCCTTTATTTCTATGATTTGTGTTTCTATGTGTTGGCCGGGTATAGTTCTCAATCAGGGACAGCTGTCTATCGTTGTCTCTGATTGGGAATCATACTTAGGTAGCCCTTTTCCCCTCCTTTCAGTGTGGGTAGTTAACTTTGTTTGTGGCACTTGTTAAGCTTCACGGTTGTTTTGTTATTTCTTGTTTTGTTGGCGACATTTTATTTAAATAAAAGAAAATGTACGCTCACGACGCTGCACCTTGGTCTACTTCCAATGACTCCCGTGACACGTGGCTACTTTGAAGAATCTCAAATATAAAATATATTTTGATTTGTTTAACACTTTTGGGTTACTATATGATTCCATATGTGCTTTTTCATAGTTTTGATGTCTTCACAATTATTCTATAATGTCGAAAATAGTAAACAATAAAGAAAAACCCTTGAATGAGTAGGTGTGTGCAACTTTTGACTGGTACTGTATATATATCTATCTCTCCGTCTCTGTCTTTCAGTCAGCAGAAACCGGACCTCCTTGGTCTGGTTTGTGTTTCTGATATAATCGTTAATAAATGAAAGCTCTTATATCATACGCCCTGAGGCTGGGGCTGTTCCTGGGCTAAGGCTGGTAAAGACTTCACATATGGCAGGACAGCAAAGAGACTGTGACAGTCCCCCTGAGAGAGAGTAGTCGGAGAGAGAGGGGAGAGCGAGGAAGTTAAAGAGAGAGTGAAAGACAGCTCTCCCCACCAGCAAATGGGTTTCCTGACTGAATAGATTGCCCTTGACACACACTGTCCTTGTGTTGGTCAAAAACGCTTACATTGACTCTAATGGGGGACAAGCGTGTGCGACCTGCCGAAGGTTGTACTAGTAATTATGCCACTTAGGAGTATTTTACATGCAAGGTTGTATCGGCAAAAACAGACACGAGGGGCATTCCAATATGATGTTCCTTTGCATTTCATTACCCCTTCACCTTCTGTTGTCAGACAAGAAAATATAAATCTCCTGTTCTCTTACATTTTAGTCGTTTAGCGGACACTCTTATCCAGAGCGACTTACAGGAGCACTTAGGGTTAAGTGTCTTGCTCAAGGACACATCAACAGATTTTTCACCAAGTTGGCTTGGAGATTCAAACCAGCAACCTTTCATTTACTGGTCTAACGCTCTTAACTGCTAGGTTACCTGCCACCCTCTTCTCTCACCATGAAACCTTCATGTCTACAATGACCTAGTAGAACTGGGTAGAACAAATAGAACAATTGGAACTGTTGTCTGGATTTTAGTCCATTCATACTGTCTGCCTTTGCTTTTTATTTGTCTCTTGGACAGGCCGTCATTGCAGATGGGCATGAGTTCTCTATGTCCAATGCCCTGTACATGTATACAGACTGTCCTCAAGAGGAAAATAGTCATTGAGTAAGATAATTGTATTGTCATAACCCTATCAAAACTTTAGCAGCATCATCACTACCTTCATCATTACCATTATCCTTTATCCTCGTCATCCTCCTCCAACTGCTCTGTGGAAAAGAAAGAAACGTGGGAGAGAGAGAGATAAAGCGAGGTAGACAGACAATGAGAGCGAAATAGAGACAGAAACAGAGACAGACGGAGAAAAAGCAAGAAAAAGCAGGTGTGTTTTGTGTAAGTCAAAGAGAGAGAAAGAAACGGAGATTGAGAGAAACAGAATGAGAGGTAGAGTTTTGTGTTGAGCCCTAACCAGCAGGGAGCTCTCTCTGAGGCTAACAATGTGAGCAGATGTAAGCAGGAGGACTCTGCTAGAGAGAGAGGATGCCTCCCAAATGGCACCCTATTCCCTATATAGTGCACTACTTTTGATCAGGGCCCAAAGGGTGTAGGGTGCCATTTGGAACGTAGAGAGAGAGAGGGCTGATGTAACAGTTTGCTGGGCGAAGGTGTTTCTGGTGCTCATTTCATTCGCTCCATGCAAGCTGTGAGCTATTGTCAGGGGAGACTTAAAGGTCCAATGCAGCCGTTTTTATCTCAATATCAAATAATTTCTGGGTAACAATTATGTACTGCTGCTTTTTTGACACCACACTCCACAAAGCAAGTCCTGCAGGCTCTAGTTTTGTCATGTTTTGATTATTGTGCAGTCGTGTGGTCGAGTGCTGCAAGGAAATACCTAGTTAAGCTGCAGCTGGCCCAGATCAGCGCAGCACGTCTTGCTCTTCATTGTAATCAGAGGTCTAATATAAATACTATGCTGCCAGTCTCTCTTGGCCAAGAGTTGAGGAGAAACTGACTGCATTACTTCTTTTTTTATAAGAAACAATGTGTTGAAAATTCCAAATTGTTTGCATAGTCAACTTACACACAGCTCTGACACACACACTTATCCCACCAGACATGCCACCAGGGGTCTTTTCACAGTCCCCAAATCCAGAACAAATGGAAGAAAGCGTACAGTATCATATAGAGCCGTTATTACATTGGAATCCCTTCCATCTCATATTGCTCAAATGAACAGCAAACCTGGTTTTAAAAACAGATAAAGCAACACCTCACGGCACAACGCCTCTCCCCTATTTGACCTAGAATAGATTGTTTGTGTGTATGTATTGATATGTAGGCTGTTTGCCTTTTTTTAAATTGATGTAGTTCTGTCCTTGAGCTGTCTGTTATGTTCTGTATTATGTCATGTTTCATGTTTTGTGTGAACATCAGGAACAATAGCTGCTGCTTTCGCAACACCTAATGGGGATCCTAATAAAATGCCAAAATACTGTGATTGTTTTCTAAAAATGAACAAAAATATCTTAGCAAATAGGAATTTCTCAGGCAAGAATTTTGCCAGGACTTTATGGGAGTTGATGAGTGGGAAGGGGGAAACTGAAAATGTGCTTTTATTGGTAGAGAGCTTTGGAACTCTCTTTCTTATGGTCTATTAACTAATTTACTGCATGGTGATGTCACCATGGAAGGCCAAAACTCCCTCCCACCAAAACAGACTGATATTTCAATTGGTATTTTCAAACAGCTCTTACACTAAAAGGGCATAATCATAATTTTCACAATTTAACAGTATTATTCCAACCTCATAGTGTGGAAATACATATAAAACACAGGAATATCACATTTTTGACTGCATTGGGCCTTTAAACCTCAAACCTGTGTGTGTGTGTGTGTGTGTGTGTGTGTGTGTGTGTGTGTGTGTGTGTGTGTGTGTGTGTGTGTGTGTGTGTGTGTGTGTGTGTGTGTGTGTGTGTGTGTGTGTGTGTGTGTGTGTGTGTGTGTGTGTGTGCATGTGTGTTTGTGCGCTTGTGTCCGTGTGTGCGTTTGTGTCCGTATGTGTGCCTGTAAACTGTACAGCAGAAGGCAGGGAGGAGCTCTCCAGCACTCCAATGCCAGATGAGAATATGGTTTCCATGGAAACGCATGGTTACTATGGGATAGAGACCTACCATACAATAATAGGTGCTCCTGGTTTGGGATGAGATTCTATTTTACCTACTGCCGGTTGGGTTGGATGTTACAAATAAAATACGGGATGTTAACTGGGCAGGGTCAGGTTGTGTTTACATGTCTCTGTTTTAAATTTGAAATATATGATCTGCACAGTTTCCTCTGCTCTGACGCAAGCAGACAGATGTCTGCTTTACAGTATCCATGCAGACGGACAGAGAGAGACAGACTGTGTGTCTGTGTGTGTGCCTGTGTGTGTGATATATTCTGAGTTCAGTCCATCCTCCCTGTGCACTGGGCAGTGGCCATTTTGTGTGCTCTATGCAGGTCAATACACATTCAGGCTATGTGTTTCTCAAACAACCCCACTACAGGATCTCTTAGTAAATCCGCTGGGCCTATGTCCTCCATATTGTGCCTGGTGCAGTAATCCAACTAGCTACACTCACACACACACACACACACACACACACACTCACACACACACACACACACACACACACACACACACACACACACACACACACACACACACACACACACACACACACACACACTCTCTCTCTCCCAGACACACACAGGTTCAATGGCAGAAAATCCATAGCTCTTTCTAGGAGGAGGGATTCCATTAGATAATAGATATGGAATCCATCTGGATTCCCACCTTATCTTCTCCCAGGGTGCAGGATCAATACTGAGGCTACGTCCCAAGTGACACGCTATTCCCTACGTAGTGCACTATTTTTGATGAGAGCCCTATGGGCTATGATCAAAAGTAGTGCACTACATAGGGAATAGGGTGCCATTTTGGACGTAATCTGGGGCTTCAGCTCAACCCCCAACAATAACAGGAAATTAATGGGACAGGTGAGAGAGGCTGTGTGTGCGTGTGTGTGTGTGTGCGTGCCTGTGTGTGGGGCAGCGTTTGGAGAGCAGCAATGACACAGATTGGGCAGCCTTTCACTGGGTTGATGTCAATCCGACGGAGAGTTAATTGGTTGAAGATCGTTTTGAATTAGGAAGGATTGGACGTGGTGAGAAAGATCAGGAAGCAACACAATTTTATTATTTTTATTTCACCTTTATTTAACCAGGTAGGCAAGTTGAGAACAAGTTCTTATTTACAATTGCGACCTGGCATAGTGTAGAGTGTAGAGAGGTGCCTAATCTTTTGCAAGATGATAGAATATGTTTTTAATGTCTTTCAAGTTGGTACCTTTCAAAACAAGAGAAGTAGATTTTTGTCTACAGCTAAAAACAATTAAACTTGCTCATTGTGCGTGTGTGTTAGTGCGTGTATGTGTAGTTCCACCCGCAGCTTTTCCAGAGTGGAGCCCGTAGTGGTTTCCTGTTGGACTTGCCAGGTGCAGTGTTTACAGAGACCGTTGCTGGGCAACACATTCCAAACAAGGTTCTGTCTGCAGAACACTGACTGAGCACTGTAAAGGTCAGAGTAGGGTCACCCAGAATGGGGACTGCCTCATACTCCAGTCAGTGCAATGTGTGTGAGACCATAGAAATAGAATGACCAGAACTGTTAAAAGCCTCTCAGACCACGGCAACTTGACTGGATCACTCATGGGTATATTCAATATGGCCACTGTTCCGCCCATCAAGGAAAGTCAACCCCACCTCTGACCTCAAAACAGTATGCCTAAAACAAGCAGCAGGTGGCAGTATTCTCAATTAATTCCCCATATGGAGTGGCCAATCCTGGATTCTCTCTCTCGCCTCTGAATGAATCATTACACCCTTCGAGGGCCCTCCACCCCTCCTCACTCCCTTCACCCTCTTAAAGGATTAACTCCAGTATAATGTTGTCATGCCTCTCCTGCTGTAATGACTGGAGTGGCTCACTTCACGTGTTGCTCTGTCGACCCACACACAGACTGTGGTGAAATACACACTCACCCCATAGACTCACCACACTGAAGGCTATCCTCTGTCCACAAAACAGCTCCGCACAGTCAATTCTTATTTTAACATGAGCTTTTTGTGAAAGCGACTGTTTTAATTATATGTAAAACAACAGTAATTTAACAATAGTTCCCAATAATGACCAACCAGGTGCATGATGTTGGGTGGGAATCAACTTGTGATTATTGCCCTGTCTTTATAGATGGGTTGGTTGTTGAGGAACAAAATCTGTGGGGCAAAACAGATGAGGTTGGCTTAGATTGTTGACATCTAAGCTATATTTTGTCTCCAATGTTTATTGAACACATAAATAAACATGGTTAGCTAGCTAGCTACTTTTGTTATATTAACATTGACATGAAATCAGTCAAAACACTTCAAAACAAGACATGGTATCAAGAACAAGATGAAACGAGCTGAAACGAGCCACTTCCGATTCTCCACATGGCAGTTTCTTGTCATTCTTCTTAGCCATCCAGAATCACAACAACGTACTGATTCCTGCCCCATGTAAGTGCACACATAATTTTCGTGATGCTGCCAGCTAACCCATCTCTCTGTAGACTACTGGTATGAGGGAACCATGGGCTGTTATGTGTGTCATTCTGTGCCAGCTGTGTGATGTCATCAGTAGGAAGTTCTTTCACCAGGCCAGACACAACCTGTCTGCTCCCGTCAGGAGGCCAGGGGGGCGCCGTAACCCACTGTAACCTGACACACCATCAAAGTCTGGGAGAAACGCTGGTCACTCCCAGACAAGAGCGTTATTTATTTTCTCTGGACGAGAGGAAATTCAATTCCTCTGAGGTTCTGGGGTTTGTCTTGAACTCTCAGAGAAAAGTCCACATTTTAAGAGACATAACAGAATGGTTTTGAGATCAGTGAGAGAATGTAGGTGTGTATAAAGGAATTAGATTGTATTTGTGTCTTGAGCAATTTGTCTTTTTGAGTATCAAATTAATGTTTTGAATGTTTCTCAGACAGCTTTCGCTGGTGCTAGGCTAACTGCAGAAAGGACAGACAGAAACAACTCTCTTGGTCTTGAACTCAGACTAGTTACACATGCTTCCATCACTCCAGCCATTAGACAGAAAGGGGCACACCTCCCTACACAGGAGCAAAATACATACACTACATGACCAAAAGTATCTGGACACTTGCTCGTCAAACAGCTCATTCCAAAATCATGGGCATTAAAATGCTGCTATAACAGCCTCCATTCTTTTGGGAAGTCTTTCCACTAGATGTTGGAACATTGCTGCGGGGACTTGATTCAATTCAGTCACAAGAGCATTAGTGAGGTCTGGCACTGATGTTGGGCAATTAGACCTGGCTCGCCGATGGCGTTCCAATTCATCCCAAAGGTGTTCAATGGGGTTGAGGTTAGGGCTCTGTGCAGGCCAGTCAAGTTCTTCCGCACCGAACTCGACAAACCATATCTGTATGGACCTCGCTTTGTGCACGGTGGCATTGTCATGCTGAAACAAGAAAGGGCCTTCCCCAAACTTGCCACAAAGTTGGAAGCACAGAATCGTCTAGAATGTCATTGTATGCTATAGCGTTAAGATTTCCCTTCACTGGAACTAAGGGACTTAGTCCGAACCATGAACAACAGCCCCAGACCATTATACCTCCTCCGCCAAGCTTTACAGTTGGCACTATGCATTCGGGCAGGTAGTGTTCTCCTGGTATCCACCAAACCCAGGTTAATCAGTCACACTGCAAGATGGTGAAGCGTGATTCATCACTCCAGAGAACGCGTTTCCACTACCCCAGAGTCCAATGGAGGCGAGCTTTACATCACTCCAGCCAACGCTTGGCATTGTGCTTGGTGACCTTACACGGAACCCAAACCGGCTGCGCGTGTGTGCCCTCGTGCGTTATTGTGCATACATTTATTTTGTCCCCCTACACTAAACGCGATCACGACACGCAGGTTAAAATATGAAAACAAACTCTGAACCAATGACATTAATTTGGGGACAGGTTGAAAAGCATTGGACATGTATGGCAATTGAGCTAGTTAGCTTGCACTTTCTAGCTAATTTGTCCTATTTAGCTAGCTTGCTGTTGCTAGCTAATTTGTAACTGGGATATAAACATTGAGTTGTTATTTTACCTGAAATGCACATTGTCCTCTACTCCTACAATTAATCCACACATAAAACGGCCAACCGAATCGTTTCTGGTCATCTCTCCTCCTTTCAGGCTTTTTCATCTTTGAACGTATATGGTGATCAGCATCTAAACTTTCATAGTATTACCACGACTACCGGCAAAACAGTTCGTCTTTCAATCACCCACGTGGGTATAACCAATGAGGAGATGGCACGTAGGTACCTGCTTCTATAGACCAATGAGGAGATGGGAGAGGCAGGACTTCCAGCGCCTTCTGCATCAGAAATAGAATGGAGTTATATTTTAGCCCGTGGCGTCGGAGACACTCGTTGGCCGTGCGAGCAGTGTGGGTGCAATAATTGAATAACATGGATTTCTACATTTATTTTTTGACGCTCGCACACGCGACGTGTCCGGTCTGGTCAGCATGTTAGGCTTGTGTCCGGCTGCTCGGCCACGGAAACCCATTTCACGAAGCTCCCGATGGACAGTTCTTGTGCTGACATTGCTTCCAGAGGCCGTTTGGAACTTGGTAGTGGGTGTTGCAACCGAAGATAGACAATTTCTAAGTGATATGCGCTTCAGCACTCTGCGTTCTGTGAGCTTGTGTAACCTACTACTTCATGGCTGAGCCATTGTTGCTCCTAGGTGTTTCCACTTCACAATAACAGCACTTACATTTGACCGGGGACGCTCTAGTAGGGCAGAAATTTGTCGAACTGACTTGTTGGGAAGGTGCCACATTGAAAGTTACTGAGCTCTTGTTATTTGTTGCCTGTTTTGCATGTTATTTTGGGATTAATGCAAGTCACATATCAGTTTGCAAACATCATTGAGTTAATAGAGTCGCACACAAACATGGTCTCTTTTTTGCTTTCTTGAGTAAGGCAGCTCCAAAATGCAGGTGTTTCAGCCTCGCTTAATGCTTTCTGTGGTGGTGGGGCAGCCAGTAGAAAATATGGAGCATAGGGGTTGGTAATGTTCTCTAGTTACGCCGTGATTGGCTCATTGTTCTGTCACTCATGGAGACACTACATCACTGCATAATCTACGGGGAGAGCTGAAAAATTCGACCCCTACGGTGCTGCCATAGAGTTACAGTTGAAGTCGGAAGTTTAGTTTCACCTAGGCCAAATACATTTAAACTCAGTTTTTCACAATTCCTGACATTTAATCCAAGTAAAAATGGCCTGTTTTAGGTCAGTTAGGTTCACCACTTTATTTTAAGAATGTGAAATGTCAGAATAATAGTAGAGAGAATGATTTATTTCAGCTTTAATTTCTTTCATCACATTCTCAGTGTGTCAGAAGGCTTACATACACTGGTAGCATTGCCTTTAAATTATTTAACTTGGGTCAAACGTTTCAGGTAGCCTCAAATAATGGAACATAAAAGTAAAGCACGTAAACTAACACCACATAACATAAAACAATTACACACAAAACATGATGGGAAACAGAGGGTTAAATACAAGCAGATTGATTGGGGGAATGAAAACCAGGTGTGTATGGAAACAAGACAAATGGATATATGAAAAATGGAGCGATGATGACTAGAAAGCCGGTGACGTTGATCGCCGAACAAGGAGAGGAGCCGACTTCGGCGGAAGTCGTGACATGATCTTTGTCCCCATACACAGTTGCGAACCGTAGTCTGGATTTTTTATGGTGGTTTTGGAGCAGTGGCTTCTTCCTTGCTGAGGTTATGTCGATATAGGACTCATTTCACTGTGGATATAGGTACTTTTGTACCTGTTTCCTCCAGCATCTTCACAAAGTCCTTTGCTGTTGTTCTGGGATTGATTTGCACTTTTCGCTAAAAAATATGTTAATCTCTAGGAGACAGAACGCATCTCCTTCCTGAGCGGTATGACGGCTGCGTGGTCCCATGGTGTTTATACTTGCATACTATTGTTTGTACAGATGAATGTGGTACCTTCAGGTGTTTGGATATTGCTCCCAAGGATGAACCAGACTTGTGGAGCTCTACATTTTGGCAGATTTCTTTTGATTTTCCAATGATGTCAAGCAAAGAGGCACTGAGTTTGAAGGTAGGCCTTGAAATACATCCACAGGTACACCTCCAATTGATTCAAATGATGTCAATTAGCCTATCAGATGCTTCTAAAGCCATGACATCATTTTTTGTCATTTTCAAATCTGTTTAAAGGCACAGTCAACTTAGTGCATGTAAACTTCTGACCCACTGGAATTGTGATACAGTGAATTATAAATGAAAAAATCTGTCTGTAAACAATTGTTGGAAAAATTACTTGTGTCATGCACAAAGTAGATGTCCTAACCGACTTGCCAAAACTATAGTTTGTTAACAAGAAATGTGTGGAGTGGTTGAAAAACAAGTTTTAATGACTCCAACCTAAGTGTATATAAACTTCTGACTTCAACTGTACATTACAAGTGCCCATCCAAGAAGGCTCAACGTCAGGGCCTCCCGGGTGGCGCAGTGGTCGCAGTGGTCTAGGGCACTGCATCGCAGTAACCAGGTCGCCAGGTGCACGGTATTTCCTCCGACACATTGGTGCGGCTAGCTTTCGACCTTCATCTCTCCCTTGCCCGTACGTGATTTGTAGCGATGAGACAAGATAGTAACTACTAACAATTGGATTCCACGAAAATTCAAAAAATTCAAACCAAGTGGGGGGCTTCTGTTTTGTTCAAATTAAGGAGTGGGCCTTTAATTAGCCAAAACACAGCCGAAACGACTCCTGTAACAACATGGCCCTTTTACTTAGAATACTGCAGCTTAACCCAACAGCTTCAAAACACTGTAGCATCCGCCTGCTGTTGGAGAACAGAGCGGTCGATAGGCTTAAAAGGTTATACTGGATCAATAGCCAGTTGTTTTGGGCACCAGAGCTATTATATTAATGTCATCCTGAGGAATAGTCCCTGTCCAGGTAGGGTAGCCTGTCTGCTCTGGTCTGGTCCTGTTTTAATAAAGCATTTCACAGTATTGGAGTACTGATCTAGCATCAGTTTTCCTTTTAAATCATAGTGAATAGTATTACATGGACACAGTGTCTCAGAGTAGGAGTACTGATCTAGGATTAGTATTTTAAATCATAATAAATGTGATTGCATGGACAAGAGGGGGCTGATCCTAAATCAGCAGCACTCATACTCTAAGATGCGTTTTGAATACAAACCCTGGTCTCCTTTTTAGGCTCTGACGTGGTGCACCAGGGGGTCCAGCCTGAGGCTTTCCATGGGCTTAAACTCTGGTGTTTTACTGGAGATAGTTAGTCACCATTAAGGTAGTTCCAGGTGTATTTCTCCTCTCAAAGTATTCATTTTCCATGTAGCCTCCAAGGTCAGAGGAAGAAGCCTGCTATTAATAGACATCATCACTACTTTAGCCATCACCAGGCACAGGGCAGGCTAGAGTGCCACCGATACTTTCAAACCAGATAATAAGCATAGCCTGATTTCACTGTGTTTCACCATTGTTTCTCTTCAGCGACATCAGTTTTGATGAACAGGCTGTCATAGTCAGTCTCATCTAAAAGAACAACTACACCTGCTAAGTGTGTGTGTAATCTTGACCCTGGCCTTGAGGTCAGATAACATATAACATCACATATTCTAATGAGACTGTATTGACATTGCACAACTCTAAACAAGGGGTGAACCCTGCTCTTTGGTGGACTCAAAAGCGTATCTAGGTATTTTTAAACATGAAAACAAACAACTTTTACCTCCCACATTTCATTACATAAAGCAGAACCAACCTTCCCTCAATCCCCCTGCCCCCATTCCTATATTATATCCCCCTCTTCCTTTCCTTTGCTCACCCCCCTCATCCCCCCTCTTCTCAACCTCCTTCCCATTGCCTGAGGGAGCTGTTAGTGATGTGGATGCTGGCGCTCTATTGTGAGTGCTCATTGATCGCCGCTCCATTCGCTGCCTAGCTCTCCACAGCCAGTTCAGCTAGTCAGCATGGGGTGCAGCCTGTCTGCTTTATCTGTCACCACTAGGGAATGAGATGGAGAGAGAGAGGGGGAGAGAAAGGGAGGATGAGAGAGTGATAGGGAAGAGAGAGACAGAGAGACAGAGAGAGAGGGAAGAGAGATAGGGAAGAAAGAGAAAGAGAGGAAAGAGAGAGACATAGCGAACAGAGAGAGAGAGAGAGAGGAAAGAGAGAGAGCGACGGAGCGAACAGAGAGAGAGGGAAGAGAGAGAGGGAAGAGAGAGACGGGGGGGACTAAAAAGCCACCCCAACTCTCCAAAAGTGGCAGTCAGAAGCATCTGTTTTCTGTCTCGTTCTCTCTCTCTCTGTTTCTCAGAGTCTGAAGATAATCAATAGGGTACTCAAGCGGATTTATCGCGTCTTGTTTTCAAATAGAGCTCCTCTGCCTTTCTCTGTGGGGGCTGATCCATTCACTACCCTGCCAACACACACACCTGCCACTCAACACAATCACATATACGTTTGTGCGTGCGTGCATGCAAGCATTCTTGCGCGTGTGTGTGTGACCAGGATTCTGGTGTAGATGGAGAACACCAGGTAGAGGATCTGTTGTAAACAGCCATCAAACCTTTGAGTCTGTCCCATATGACACCCTATTCCCTATGTAGTGCGCACACTACTTTTGACCATGGTCCATAGGGCTCTGCCATTTGGGATGCTGCCTCTGTTTGGACATAGAGAGCTGATGTCTGCACAACTGAGTCTCCCTCCATCATAGAGCTGTTAGAAGCCCAAGCAACATCCATCTTCACTCCCCCCGTGCACTGTCAGAGACACACGCATAAACACACACATGCACACTTAAGAGAGTCTTGGTTGTTTTAATTGTTCAATAACAATATCAACATAACACACTGCCTAAAATCATGCACTACTACACAGTGCATTAACCTTGTTGGAGCGGACATACTTTTTTCTTTGTTCTCCATTGATGCATTCACTGGGCTCCCTTGCATTGTTGTGTGTGTGTGTGTGTGTGTGTGTGTGTGTGTGTGTGTGTGTGTGTGTGTGTGTGTGTGTGTGTGTGTGTGTGTGTGTGTTTATGCATGTGTGTGCACGTCCGTGTGCTTGTGCAAGCATGTGTGTGCGTGTGTCTGTGTGAAATTATACATGCAACCCAGTCAAGCTGAAGTCACCCCACCTATAATCCATCCATCTTCCAGGCAGCCATCTGGCTATGTTGTTCTGGAGAGCTGGAGCAGTGGGCCTGCCTGCCCTGGGACTTCTGACAACAAGACTGCTTTGAACTCTCTCTCTGTGTGTGTGTGTGTGTGTGTGTGTGTGTGTGTGTGTGTGTGTGTGTGTGTGTGTGTGTGTGTGTGTGTGTGTGTGTGTGTGTGTGTGTGTGTGTGTGTGTGCTGCTGAGTGTGTTTGTGTGTGGCTGAGTGACCGGTAGCAGGTCTGCTGACATCAGTAATGAACCCTTTCATCTTTGGATGACATCACAAAACTATGATTGATGACCCAGAACAGATAGTGCTATGATACGGCTGAAAAGTAGATGACAATAAGCCACAACGGTGCACTTGAGCACAGAGCCTTGGTTAAAGTCTTTGAGACTTTTGTTACATAGAGAAATCCATCTCTGTAGCAATAATATTGAGGCTAGTCTGGTTCTGTTCATATAGAGCTGTTGGTCTAGTGTTATTATAATATTTTTGGAAAATTAGGTGCTTCAAGAATTTCAGGCAACAATCCCTCTCACAAGATGCCTGATAAATATTAATACACTTCTCTGGGTTATAAATGTATTTCTAAGGTGATTTAACACTTCATAAGAAAACACATTAAAGAAAGAGGTAGTCGAACTCAATTGTCTCTGTGATCCATTAAAGAGAGAATGTTAGAAAAGACAGCAGCTTCATACACTTCAATATAAATATGTTGTTTAAACAAACCTTCATTGCATCACAGAGAGATCCTCATATACTGTACACTGTGTCAACATGTAAACCACGAGACAAATCAGATCACAGCCTATCACATGTTCACAGCAAGACCACTCTGACATTGAACATTGTCTCCCCCTCCCTCCCTCCCTCCCTTTTTCTTTCTTTCTCTCTCTCTCTCCCTTTCTATCTCCCTCTTTCTATCCACCCACCTCACCCGTCTATCCCTCTCTCCCTCTTTCCCCTCTCTCTCCCTTCTCTCTCCCTCTTCTATAACGAACACAATCTCCTTCTAAGAAATGCCCCCCGTAATATAAATGACTGACTGCCGGTCGGAGCTGGTGATGTCAGCCTCCACATTTATCCCTGTCAGCCTGTGTGGAGAGGAGTGCTGTCCTGTGTGTGTGTGTGTGTGTTTCCTGTCCCGATTAGGAGACAGGGTGTCCTTGAGACATTCTGCTCTGTGACAACCAGGCCCGGGTGAAGTGAAGCCCCCATGATATTTCTGCCCGAGTAGGGTTGACCCCCAGTCTCCAGCTCCCAGCCCCCCCATAACATTACTGTCACTAGCACTGAAGGAGGGAAGCTAATGATGGCTGTTGGTCAGTATGTGTGCCCATATGACAGAGGAGAGAATTAATCAAAAATATTTCTGAACCTGGATTTTTATAATATTTCTATATTATTTAAAATTACAAATAGATCTAAATCAACCAAAAAGCCATCAGAATAGGGTCCTAACACTCTTTATAGTTTTTGTTTTGTACTCTTAGCCCTGCTCTCTCTTCTCTCTCTTCCTGCTCTCACCCTTTACAGCCCACCAGGGGGACTACTTTTCAACAGAACCCTTTGTGTGTGTGTGTCTATGTGTGTGTGTGTGTGTGTGTGTGCGTGTGTGCGTGTGTGTGTGTGTGTGTGTGTGTGTGTGTGTGTGTAGTGCGAAGGGGGAGAATTTAAACCTGAAGTACCGTTTAAATCAATCACCAAATCTAGAGGAACTGCCTATTGGAGCACATTCTGCTGTTGTATTACTTCACTACCTGAGTCATTGGTAATATCCTAGAGAAAATACCTTTGATTTATACAAAGTAGTAACTTTAAAAGTTTATCAAATAAAAACAGGTGATTATTTTTAAGCTAGACTAATATAATTTACATGATTATGATACCATTATTGGAACGATATGTATTATCTGATATTGTTGTAACGATGTGCAATAATAATAATTTGGGAAGCAATAATTTGGGAAGCAAGTTCAGGGAGTGAGTGTTTTAATAAATAAACTCAACATAATACAAAACAAGAAACACGAACAACCCACAGACATGACACTGGAACAGAAACAATAACATCTGGGGAAGGAACCAAAGGGAGTGACATATATAGGACAGGTAATCAGGAAGTTGATGGAGTCCAGGTGAGTGTCTGATGATGCGCAGGTGTGCGTAATGATGGTGACAGGTGTGCGCCATAACGAGCAGCCTGGTGACCTAGAGACCGGAGAGAGAGCACACGCAACAATTATTTATGTAACATTCACACTCAACCATATTCTTAAAAATAAAGGTACAAGTTAGAACCAAATAAGGTTGTTGAGAGCGATGCCATTGAAGAACCATACAAAAATCCAAACCCATAATTGTTTCGGCCCTCCAGGACCAGAGTTGAATACCCTAACTGTTACCCGAACCCCCAACCTTACCATAACCATAACCCTAACCGTAACCCTTACCGTAACAATTTAAAATGTCAGCTTCAATGGTGTAGGGATGTCCCAATGTTCCCAGATCACATGGACCAGATTCCTGCTGTAGTGTTTTAAGATAATACAATACATATTTCATAAGGCCTTCATTTGAGGGCCTAGTTTTACCCTAATACAGGGACCTAAAACTCATAGTTTATAGGCCACCTCAGGCCTGCAAGTCACATTGTGATGGCTTGCAATGTGATTTGTAATCCCTATTGAAGTCCAGCCAAAGTGGGGATATTCAACATTTTAAAAATGTATTCGCCCACAACCTGCATTGGGAAGAATAAGATATGACACTACCTTGAACATATGAACTTGAACAACCATTTCAGTAATGGGTGAATAAGTCAAAGTAACATATTGGAATAGTTTAGAAACATTTATGTTATTTATGTTTGAGTAGCATCGGATTAATTCATCAAAAACATAGATATTGAAACAAACAATTAAAAAAATCTTCCTGCAAAGGAGCAAGCTGGGAATGACTATGATGGTCATGGTTTTGATACAACTCTGGTTATTAACACCGAAACTAGAGTTATTTTACACCACTGAGTGTTAATTTCACTCTTGAATCAACTCTAGAAATGTTACACTGAAAAATAAACAGTAGTTAACACTGGCTTCCATTCCATACACTGAAGGCTCCCATACATTTCAAGAACCATTTAGAATTCTGAAGAACCGTAGATGCCAAGTCAAGAACCCTACACTTAACTGTAAGGTTCTTTATTGGGCAATAGTTCTCCAAGGAAATTTAGAGCTGAAGAAGAACCATGTAAGAACCTTTATTTTTTTACTTGCAATGTCTTATTACATTACTCATTATATAACATTGCATGACTATTAACTTAAAATGTACTGACTGCTTGTATAACAAATATTTAAATAATGAAGCACTACCTGGAAGTCCAATGCTGCAACACTGCATGACTTGTGGAGAAAGAGAGAGAAGAAAAGAGGGGCAGAGACATGCAGGGAGAAAGGGAGGGAGGGAAGGTGGGAGGAAGAGAAACAAGCACAGCATGAGAAGTGAGTGATTCTATCTGATGCACTGTTCCAGCTTCGGCACTGCTCGGCCCTCCCTCCGGGCAGTTCAGCTGTGCTTCACTAGCTGAGAAGAGTCTGCCTGCTCTCTCTCTCTCTCTCTCTCTCTCTCTCTCTCTCTCTGTGTGTGTGTTCGCGCGCATATGTGCTTTCATTCGTGTGTGCGCGTGTGTGTGTCGGGGGAGACGTTGTTCGGTCGTCACTAGTTACCACAGCCACAAAGTAATAAACCCCGCCCATTTCTATGTTTTATCTGCTTAGAATGTGATTTTAAACCTAACCATAACCTTAACCAGCTGCTAACCATAACCTGAAATGAAGACCAAAAATATAATTTTAGTTTTGATGAATTTTTACGATCTAGGCCGGCCTAGCTAATTTGACTTTGTGGATGTGGTAACTAGTGGAAACCACATTGTTCCTTGACGTCACCGATCAGCCAAGCCTACTGCTGTAGCCGCTGCTGCTCACTGCTCGACTCTCAAACATGTCTTTGTTATTCTGTAGCTTCCATTGGAGACCGGAGACTCGCAAAATACGGAACCTGATACTTCCCGAAGCACTGCATGGTGCTCTGGCTCTCTGTAGCCTACTGAGAGCGCATATGACATGTAAAAGATAGGCTATCAACCATGTTGTTATTCAGAGATGACGATGATGCGGAGGTGTAAGAAAACAATAGCCTAATCATAACAACAATCATTTGTTTATTTTATTAATATGCCACTAGCCCAATTTACTATATTAGCCTATTATTTCAATTAGGCTATGGTTATAATGATTATTATGAATATTGTGAATAGTGTATTATTATTATTATTATTACAAAGGCATAGTCTATTTGTAGTGATTTGTGTGTTAGCGGCGTTATTAGCCTTATATTAGTTATTATTATAATTTATATAATTAATATTAGTCCTAATATTCATCTATTAAATTGTAAAAATTGTTTAAAAACGTTTTTAGTGATATGATTTCAACAGCTTAGAAGTATTTAAATAATGTATTCAGATGGTTTTACATGCATCACCAAACACATCACCTCCACTAAAAATCGAAATTCAAACGCTGTCGGTGGTCGAATGATTTCACTCCCGTCCGTTCAGAGGTTTTACAGTCTCTCATAGCCTTCTGTATGGTCGGTCTGTCACTCCTGGAGTATTCCTAAATCGCTCCCACCACCTGAATCTGGGACACATTTTGTCAGCAGCCCCGAAGCATGGCTCCCTCTGTGGTAACTGAACAGCCAGTGTAATTTGACACTTCAACTTGCTGTGGCTCTGTACGGTAGTTGAGTCAGTCACTCACACACACCAACGGTACAGTGGGCGCTATTTTCTTGTATTTTAAAGTGAAAAGGAACGCAGTATACACGAGATTCGGGAAAACAAAGTGGATTTCTTCTTCTAGCCGAGGTTCCAAGCTAAAAGTAAGTTCCGTTCCTTGGTTGTTTCCGTATCGTAGGCTATTCTATCACACCTTGCCGTGGGTTGGTTGCACAGAGAGACAGGATTTTGTGTGTGGTCATTACTGCCTTGGATGGGTTCGCTTCTCGCTGCCCAGACTCACCCCCAGCGCTAACAATAGACTGACTTCCTCGAAGCCAGAGAATCAGAACAGAACTAGCCGTAATATTTAGCCTAAACTGGATAGCGGATTTTGCTATTGTGCCCGAGTCTGTTTAGGAATAAATCCGTCTAGCTAGATCTGATCCATGCACGCGTTTAGCCTACATTGAGCAATGTCTTATCCTCAAGTCACTTTAACATAGTGTGAGACGAGGTAGCCTAGCTAGCTACGAGATACGGAGGTGCATGCTCGTCTGTAGAGATATGATGGGTGCATGATTTCACATTGGTGTATCTGCATGTTTATGGGTTTGTAAAATAGGCTCCATATGCTCGAGAAGGCTGTTTGATTGTTGGTAAAAAAAAAAAAGTACGTTAATCAGCTAGCTGAGCAGATGGGAATGTTAATCTTGGAATGTACGGGTATGTCAATAGTTCAGTGAGCAAAAAAAGGCTGGACTGAGTTGACTGCTTTCTAATAGCCTACCTGTTGTAATAATAGCATATCACAAAGACTTGCGGTTAGCTGTATTGGCATGTTCTTAAAGTGTTACAATGAAGGCCTATGCATCTCCCGCTCGCAATATGTATTCTAACTATTCTTTGTAGCCTATCCGTGCCCCGCATAGGTTATTATGTCACTGTTAAAATAACCTTTCTATCTTGCATTATATTTGTTCTACCAGACATGCACAAATGTGCCATTTATTGTGGAAAGCTGATTCATTACAACAACCCTCCAGACTGCGCTATTATACGGCCAAAAGTGGAGCTGAGAGACAAGAGTTTAGCTCTTATGGTTGGGCCGCTGTGTGCAGCGGGCGGCGGAGTCTCTGGCGAGCCCTCCCTGATAAATTCCTCCGTCTGGATGTGAGGCCAGCCGGGGCAGCGGCGGGCGGGCCTCCCGGTGGGTGGGAGGGAGGGAGAAGAGGAGGGAGCAGCACTGGCTTCTCTTTCATTACTCTCTCCGCTCGGACCATGAGGGGGGAGAGAGAGAGCAGCCAAGTCACAGCGGAAAAAAACCTGTAGACTGCACTGAACGAACGGGAGGAGAGGGAGGGAGATAATACCCCTTTCCTCTCTCGTTAGTGAAGCAGGGGAGTTGGAGGAAACACTAGTTGGAGCGGCTGCGTTAGTTCAGAGGGAGAGTATGGATGTGTGATTTCACTTCAGATGTCAAGTCAAATGGTATTTGTCACATCTCTACACAACAGGTGACTTTACCGTGAAATGCGTAGTTATAAGCCCCTAAACAACAATACAGTTCAATAAATAGTTAAGAAAATATTTACTAAATACACTAAAGTAAATGTATAAAAATGTAAAGGGGCATGGTTAAGTAATCAGATTGATCCCACTTCAGTGAAACTCCTACTCCTACAGTGCTATTGGCTATTCTAGAATCACTGCACATGAATGGTTTGCGTTTATGTTATTATATAGGTCATTTAATGTACCCTAATCACAGTTGCAATGTGAAAATATGTACCATGTTGTCACTGTCCTGAACAAAAGTGTAATGTTTTAGGTTCATAATTGATTAACAGATGCAGCGTGTAACAATGTGTTAATAACATGCATTAGTTACAGATTCCAGTTAACAACATGTTTAAAGTGGAAGTAAAGCCTCACACCACACACACCCTATCTCACTGGTCAGTCGAGTTAACAGGTGAAAGTTGTATGAGAGAAGCTCATCCATCCAACCTTTTCATCTATCAGCAGTCATGAAGGAAAGCAGACGAGGAATGAAAGCCAATCAATACAATTGGAACGCAATGCTGTGTTTATGGGCTGTCGGTGTGGGTGAGTGGATAAGTGGAGAAAATGAGACAATGAAAGGGAACAAGGAAATTAACCATATATGCATATCGGAACTAGGCATGTATGTGTATTATGATTCTGTTGCTCCTCACTCAGTAATCGGTAGTCTCACCCACAGCCTCAGTACTCAGGAAATGTATACTAGAGCTGAGGCGATAAACCCAAAATTATCGACACTGACCGTACCAATCAATTATCGCAAGCATTTTACTGATACCGTTCCTTAAGTTGCCTATACTAGAGAAATGTGAAGTATAAAATGAAATACGTTTGCAAATATGGGTGATTGTTAATGGGACAATTGATTGCTATAACCATCAAACTAGTAGTAGTTTTAAGGTGCACAATAATGTTACAAACGTATCTTTCTATTTATCTTTATTGCATCAATTCTGGCAATTTATCGCAATATGGATTTTTGTCAATATCGCCCAGCTCTAATGTATATACTGCTGTTGCTCCTCACTCAATCATAAATCCGTAGTAGTTCCATGCTTCTTCCTCTTCTATCTGTTCAAATTCCCCACCCACAGCCTCAGAGCCTAGAGCTGAGCTGAGCTGAGAATTTAGAACCTGCACTACACTATTCACTGCTATGACAGCTTGACTTTTCACCTTACTGTTAGTATTCTATTGTGGAGTATTATGAAATTGTTGGCTGGCGTTCAATCAGACTCACTAGACATGGATTCTCTGTCTGCTTGTGTCTTGCCGTCGGCCCATATACCGCCCACTCCCCTCGCATCCGTCTGTCTGTCCCATAGCAGAAGACAACCTTTGTTTCTGTCTGTCAGATTCTCTCTGTGTTGGTGAACATATCATAGTTGTTTTTAAAATGCTTCATTTTGCCTTTTGTATATTCTAGAAATGTACAACCGGGAAAATATCTCCAAGTAGAGAAATATGTCAAAGAAAATGCTTCCCCCACAGACCACATTGTCAGTGCTTCATATTAGGGAAATCTAAACTGCATAGAGGTTTACATCATTTGGACATATTACTTCATATCTCAAGTGTTCCATTATAATTTGACTGCATTAGACTCACTCAGTGTTCACTCCATTTAATGTATTATCTCTCTCCAAAAGGTTATTGATTCATTTGACTGCGTAATAGTCTCCTGGTCGTAATTCCATTTGATTTGAATTGTTTGTGCAGCACTAGCTGCAGTTCCGTATTTTCTGGAACTCGACTTGCTGTTGCAAAAATATCAGCTGCTGCTCAGTCACTTCATGGCTCCACTGCCGGTTGTACACAAAAGAGTTAGAATAAACATAGTTATTTTTCTGTTGTAACAGTAACGTTAGGCTATTGCAAACATAAGAACGACACAAACAGGTTGTCTAGCAATTTCATGTTATTTTTTCTGGAAGGGTGTTACATGAAGCTATTTAGGCAAGCTAATAGCCTACACAGCATATCAAACAAGCAAGACAGGCAGTCAATAGTGTTTTTTTAATGTAATTTTGTCATCATCATTGCAACATTGTCTAAACAGGAGGCAGACTGCTGGCTAAATGGGAGCATAACTATAAAGATTACTGAAGCCTTCATATATATATTTTCGGAACGTTCTATCAAATTGCAGCTGTCCAGTAATATGAGGTAGAGAGAGAGGCTACATCATCATATCGATCAAATTGGTTTGGTACATGGTATTTTTTTAGGATCCCCATTGGCTGTTGCAAAAGCAGCAGCTACTCTTCCTGGGGTCCAGAGGGTTCAGACAATTCACACACCTGTGAGTGCTGCCTGCCTGCTGCCCTGTGAGGCCTATCTATCCATTTACCTCTGCCAATCAGCCTCAGACCAGTCTTCTAGGGGGATGGTCAACCGGTACCACGCACTCGTTTATTAATAAGAGCCTTTTCTTCAGTAAGTTATTAGAACAGCTAATAACTTTAGTCTCTAAAAGTGCCTTACCGTGAGAGAGGCAGAGGGAGTGAGTGAGAGAGAGAGTGGTAGATACAGAGAGGTAGAGAAACTGTGTGAGTGAGTGAAGAGAGAAGCAGAAACAGAGAAAGTGAATGTGAGTGAGCAGAGAGAGAGAGATGGGAAATAGAGAACTCACTGGCCTTACCCTGTCACTGGCTTATGCATGTTTGATTTGACGTTCGTTGGTTCTTTGAGTAACGAGTGCAGGGAAGGGAATGTCACAATGGCCACGTCCTGTTCAGTTCCCTTCTGTAGTGACTGTGTCTGAACAGTGCTGGAGCAGGGGTCCTTGAATCAGAAATGACACCTTGCTAGGAGGCTATACAGAAACAATAGGAGAGTTCCAAGGAGAATAAGGACGAGGAGAACAAAATGTTCCCTACGACCGTCCGTCTGTTTGTCCATCCACCATGACTACCTGCTTGACTGACTGGTTGACTGGCTGGCTGGCTGCCTGCACTCAAGATTTCTCACCATCGGAGGCAATTATCTTCACATTTTTACTGCTGATGAAATCTTCACTCACTGGCAGTGAAGTGTGTGTGATCAGAGAGGGAGAGAGGGATTGTGTGTGTCTTGTTAGTCTGAGCAATGTGCGTGTGTATGTTTGTCTTGTAAATCCTGTTCAAACCAGACAAATGCATTGTCCTCATCTTCAGAATGTGTTGTTTTCTTGTGAGTACAGTACAGTAGGGCTGTGTCCCACATGCACCCTTTCCCTATATAATGCACTACTTTTGTCCACGGCTTTGGTCAAAAGAGAATAAGGTGCCATTTGGGACGCATCCTAGCTCATTAGTCTCTTCTCTGTCTTCATGCTGGGTTGGTGAGTTCAGTGTGTCAGCTTTCCTTTCTGTGAGCTGTCAGGGTCATGTGGCTCTCATTTGATAATATAAACTGGGTGGTTTGAGCCCTGCATGCTGATTGGCTGACAGACCGTATACCACGGGTATGACAAAACATTTATTTTTCTGCTCTAATTATATTGGTAACTAGTTTTTAATAGCAATAAGGCACCTTGGGGGTTTGTGATATTTTTTTATTTGTATTTTTTTTTAACCTTTATTTAACTAGGCAAGTCAGTTAACCTCTAGCGACGAGCAATCCCGTATCCGGGAGCATAATCATAGCCTCAATCGCATTACCATAACGCAACGTTTCCTATTAATGAAAATCGCAAATGAAATGAAATAAATATATTCAAACACAAGCTTGGCCTTTTGTTAACAACACTGTCATCTCAGATTTTCAAAATATGCATTACAGCCAACGCTAGACAAGCATTTGTGTAAGTTTAGCATGGCATAATGCTATGCTAGGCTGTGCTGGCAGCAGGCAACATTTTCACAAAAATAATAAAAGCAACCAAATTAAATAATTTACCTTTGAAGAACTTCAGATGCTTTCACTCAGGAGACTCCCAGTTAGATAGCAAATGTTTCTTTTTTCCAAAAATAATATTTTTGTAGGCGAAAAACGTCACGTTTGTTCATCCTGCTTGGCTGAGAAATCTATAGAAAAATACTTCACCTATAACGCATTAGCATAACTCAACCTTTTCTATTCATGTAAATCGCAAATGAAATGAAATAAATATATTGAAACACAAGTTTAGCCTTTTGTTAACAACACTGTCATCTCAGATTTTCAAAATATGCTTTTCAACCAAAGCTACACAAGCATTTGTGTAAGAGTATTGATAGCCTAGCATAGCATTAAGCCTAGCATTCAGCAGGCAACATTTTCACAAAAACAAGAAAAGCATTCAAATAAAATAATTGACCTTTGAAGAACTTCGGATGATTTCAATGACGAGACTCTCAGTGAGATAGCAAATGTTCATTTTTTCCAAAAATATGATTTGTGTTGGCGAAATAGCTCTGTTTTGTTCATCACGTTTGGTTAAGAAAAAGACCGGAAAATGCAGTCACTACAACGCCAAACTTTTTTCCAAATTAGCTCCATAATATTGACAGAAACATGGCAAACGTTGTTTAGAATCAATCCTCAAGGTGTTTTTCACATATCTATTCGATAATATATCAGTCGTGACAGTTGGTTTCTCATCAGAAGCAAACGGAAAAATACTGCAGCTGGAGATTACGCAATAATTGCAACGGAGGACACCAAGAGACCACCTGGTAGATGTAGTCTCTTATGGTCAATCTTCCAATGATATGCCTACAAATACGTCACAATGCTGTCGACACCTTGGGGAAGCGACAGAAAGCCTAAGCTCATTCGTGGCCCATTCACAGCCATATAAGGAGTCATTGGTATGAGGCGGTTTCAAAAAATGCGGCACTTCCTGATTGGAAGTAACATCAGTTCTGTGGCACTCACAGACAATATCTTTGCAGTTTTGGAAACGTCAGTGTTTTCTTTCCAAAGGTGTCAATTATATGCATAGACAAGCATCTTTTTGTGACAAAATATCTTGTTTAAAACGGGAACGTTTTTCATCCAAAAATTAAAATAGCCCCCCCTATATCCAAGAAGTTAAGAACAAATTCTTATTTTCAATGATGGCCTAGGAACAGTGGGTTAACTGCCTGTTCAGGGGCAGAATGACAGATTTGTACCTTGTTCGCTCGGGGGTTTGAACTTGCAACCTTCCGGTTACTAGTCCAACGCTCTAACCACTATGGCCAATATACCACGGCTAAGGGGTGTAACCAGGCACTCCATGTTGCATTGTGCATTATAACAGTCCTTAGCCGTGTTAAATTAGCTATATACCACACATCGTCAAGCTTTATTGCCTAACCTCTCTGGGATATGCCAAAAGCCAGTGAATATGCAGAGCGCCAAAATTAAATAAATTGCTATAAAAATCAAACTTTCATGAAATCACACATGCAAGATAGCAAGTTAAAGCTACACTTGTTGTGAATCCAGTCAACATGTCAGATTTCAAAAAGGCTTTCGGCGAAAGCAAACGATGCTATTATCTGAGGATAACACCCCAGTAAACAAAGAGAGAAAATCATATTTAAACCCTGCAGAAGAGACACAAAACACAGAAATAAAAATATAATTCATGCCGTACCTTTGACGAGCTTATTTTGTTGGCACTCCAATATGTCCCATAAACATCACAAATGGTCCTTTTGTTCGATTTAATTCCTTCAATATATATCCAAAATGTCAATTTATTTGGCGAGTTTGATCCAGAAAAACACAGGTTCCAACTTGCGCAACGTGACTACAAAATATCTCAAAAGTTACCTGTAAACTTTGCCAAAACATTTCAAACTACTTTTATAATACAACTTTAGGTATTTTGTAATGTAAATAATCGATAAAATGGAAGACGGGATGATCTGTGTTCAATACAGGAGGAAAACAAACTGTAGCTAGCTTTCTGGTCACGCACCTCTGTCTAGCATTACACTTCAAGTTACCCTCGTTCAAGGTGGCCGTACTTCTTCATTACACAATGGAGAAATCTCAACCAATTTCTAGACTGTTGACATCCAGTGAAAGCGGTGGGAACTGCAAGAAGGTCCCTTAGAAATCTGGATTCCCAATGAAAACTCATTGAAAAGAGAGTGACCGAAAAGAAAAAAATCTGAATGGTTTGTCCTCGGGGTTTCGCCTGCTAAATAGGTTTTGTTATACTCACAGACATGATTCAAACCGTTTTAGAAACTACAGAGTGTTTTCTATCCAAATCTACTAATAATATGCATATCTTATCTTCTGGGGATGAGTAGCAGGCAGTTTAATTTGGACATGCTTTTCATCCAAAATTCAGAATGCTGCCCCCTATCCTAGAGAAGTTAAACATAGCCTCCCTGATTGTATGCAAGTGTACTACAGCCTTTGCCAAGCCTCTGGACTCAAATGTGTGTGTGTGTGTGTGTGTGTGTGTGTGTGTGTGTGTGTGTGTGTGTGTGTGTGTGTGTGTGTGTGTGTGTGTGTGTGTGTGTGTGTGTGTGTGTGAGATGGAGAGTTATGGTTTATAGACTGTATGAAGGAGGTAGAATCACATCCAACATGCCCTCTAGGGATACATACTGTACTTGTTCTCTGACAGACATTTGCATAGACATTTGTACACAGCGAATGTCAAATGTTAGAAGATATTTGGGTGTTGTGTAATAGAGAGAAGAAGACTTCCTGAATTACATTCACATTATTCTAAATGAATGTCACAGGAAATCATCAATTACAAAACATGTCATACTAGCATTTGTGAATGACGGGCCCTATGCAATCAAAACTGCTATGCATGCAGTATCCACATTTCCTGAGTAAGGAATATTCAGGCAGTAATAGGCGAGGCGAGTTCGTTACACTAATATACAGATGAGTTTCTGTTTTTGTTTCACACTGTAAACATTGTTTAGTTGTTTGCCCACATGTCCCAAGATCAAATTGGCATGCCACTGCAAAACCCACTTCCCTGGACAGCTCTGTCTCTCCCTGCCTGCCTGCCTTCGAGAGTGTGTCCTTTGGAGAGAGAGAGTGTGTGAGAGAGAGTGTGTGACTGTGACGTGTTTGTGCTCTCTGTGTGCATTAGTGTGTGTGTGTGACACCCTCCCGTCATTGTGACTCTGGCAGTGTGAGGTAGGCTGCTTCCCTGTGTGTGTGTGTGTGTGTGTGTGTGTGTGTGTGTGTGTGTGTGTGTGTGTGTGTGTGTGTGTGTGTGTGTGTGTGTGTGTGTGTGTGTGTGTGTGTGTGTGTGTGTGTGTGTGTGTGTGTGTGTGTGTGTGTGTGTGTGTGTGGCTGTTTCCCAGGGTTCTAAGCCCTGCCGGTCCTTTCATACCCCTGCTGCCTGGGCGGCTCAGATAAAGAGACATATTTAAAACCTCCTCCCTCGCTGTGGAGAGAGGGAGCGAGAGAAAGAGAGAGCGAGAGAAAGAGACAGAGGGAGAGAGAGTGGGAGATGAGAGCAAAAGAGAGAGCAAAGAGGGCAGGAGGAAAAGCGTATTTGTCTCATCCCATGACAGCTGTTGTGTACATGTCTAATTAAAATAGTTGAATCACTTCAGTGATTCAGTGAAATCATATCACTCATAAATACTGTATATCTAAACTAGAGGTCGACCGATTATGATTTTTCAACACCGACACCGATTATTTGACAACCTAAAAAGCCGATACCGATTAATCGGCCAATTAAAAAAAAAAGTGATTTATTTGTAATAATGATAATTACAACAATACTGAATGAACACTTATTTTAACTTAATATAATACATCAATAAAATCAATTTAGCCTCAAGTAAATAATGAAACATGTTATATTTGGTTTAAATAATGAAAAAACAAAGTGTTGGAGAAGAAAGTAAAAGTGCAATATGTGCCATGTAAGAAAGCTAACGTTTCAGTTCCTTGCTCAGAACATGAGAACATATGAAAGCTGGTGGTTCCTTTTAACATGAGTCTTCAATATTCCCAGGTAAGAGGTTTTAGGTTATAGTTATTATAGGAATTATAGGACTATTTCCCTCTATACCATTTGTATTTCATTAACCTTTGACTATTGGATGTTCTTATAGGCACTTTAGTATTGCCAGTGTAACAGTATAGCTTTCGTCCCTCTCCTCGCTCCTACCTGGGCTCGAACCAGCAACACAACGACAACAGCCACCCTCGAAGCAGCCGTTACCCATGCAGAGCAAGGGGAACAACTACTAGAAGGCTCAGAGCGAGTGACGTTTGAAATGCTATTAGTGTGCGCTAACTAGCTAGCCATTTCACTTCGGTTACACCAGCCTCATCTCGGGAGTTGATAGGCTTGAAGTCATAAACAGCGCAATGCTTGACGCACAACGAAGAGCTGCTGGCAAAATGCACGAAAGTGCTGTTTGAATGAATGTTTACGCGCCTGCTGGTGCCTACCACTGCTCAGTCAGATACTTAGATACTTGTATGCTTGTATGCTCAGTCAGATTATATGCAACGCAGGAAACACTAGATAACATCTAGTAATATCATCAACCATGTGTAGTTAACTAGTGATTATGATTGATTGTTTATTACAGTGGGGCAAAAAAGTATTTAGTCAGCCACCAATTGTGCAAGTTCTCCCACTTAAAAAGATGAGAGAGGCCTGTAATTTTCATCATAGGTACACTTCAACTATTTTTTATATTTTTTATTTATTTCACCTTTATTTAACCAGGTAGGCTAGTTGAGAACAAGTTCTCATTTGCAACTGCGACCTGGCCAAGATAAAGCATAGCAGTGTGAACAGACAACACAGAGTTACACATGGAGTAAACAATTAACAAGTCAATAACACAGTAGAAAAAAAGGAAAAAAAAACTATGACAGACAAAATGAGAAAAAAAATCCAGAAAATCACATTGTAGGATTTTTAATTAATTTATTTGCATATTATGTTGGAAAATAAGTATTTGGTCACCTACAAACAAGCAAGATTTCTGGCTCTCACAGACCTGTAACTTCTTCTTTAAGAGGCTCCTCATTCCTCCACTGGTTACCTGTATTATTGGCACCTGTTTGAACTTGTTATCAGTATAAAAGACACCTGTCCACAACCTCAAACAGTCACACTCCAAACTCCACTATGGCCAAGACCAAAGAGATGTCAAAGGACACCAGAAACAAAATTGTAGACCTACACCAGGCTGGGAAGACTGAATCGGTAAGCAGCTTGGTTTAAAGAAATCAACTGTGGGAGCAATTATTAGGAAATGGAAGACATAAAAGACCACTGATAATCTCCCTCGATCTGGGGCTCCACGCAAGATCTCACCCCGTGGGCTCAAAATGATCACAAGAACGGTGAGCAAAAATCCCAGAACCACACGGGGGGACCTAGTGAATGACCTGCAGAGAGCTGGGATCAAAATAACAAAGCCTACCACCAGTAACACACTACGCCGCCAGGGACTCAAATCCTGCAGTGCCAGACGTGTCCCCCTGCTTAAGCCAGTACATGTCCAGGCCTGTCTGAAGTTTGCTAGAGAGCATTTGGATGATCCAGAAGAAGATTGCGAGAATGTCATATGGTCAGATAAAAACACAATATAACTTTTTGGTAAAAACTCAACTCGTCGTGTTTGGAGGACAAAGAATGCTGAGTTGCATCCAAAGAACACCATACCTACTGTGATGCATGGGGGTGGAAACATCATGCTTTGGGGCTGTTTTTCTGCAAAGGGACCAGGACGACTGATCCGTGTAAAGGAAAGAATGAATGGGGCCATGTATCGTGAGATTTTGAGTGAAAACCTCCTTCCATCAGCAAGGGCTTTGAAGTTGAAACGTGGCTGGGTCTTTCAGCATGACAATGATCCCAAATACACCGCCCGGGCAATGAAGGAGTGGCTTCGTAAGAAGCATTTCAAGGTCCTGGAGTGGCCTAGCCAGTCTCCAGATCTCAACCCCATAGAAAATCTTTGGAGGGAGTTGAAAGTCTGTTTTGCCCAGCAACAGCCTCAAAACATCACTGCTCTAGAGGAGATCTGCATGGAGGAATGGGCCAAAATACCAGCAACAGTGTGTGAAAACCTTGTGAATACTTACAGAAAATGTTTGACCTCTGTCATTACCAAAAAAGGGTATATAACAAAGTATTGAGATAAACTTTTGTTATTGACCAAATACTTATTTTCCACCATAATTTGCAAATAAATTCATTAAAAATCCTACAATGTGATTTTCAGGATTTATTTTTCTCATTTTGTCTGTCGTAGTTGAAGTGTACCTATGATGAAAATTACTGGCCTCTCTCATCTTTTTAAGTGGGAGAACTTGCACAATTGGTGGCTGACTAAATACTTTATTGCCCCACTGTATAAGATACGTTTAATGCTAGCTAGCAACTTACCTTGACTTACTGCATTCGCTTAACCTGTTGATCCTACCCCCTACTTTTTCGAACATTCTGTTAAAAATCGCGCAACATTTCAGCGCCCTGCTACTCATGCCAGGAATATAGTATATGCATATGATTAGTATGTGTGGATAAAAAACACTCAGACGTTTCTAAAACTGGTTAAATCACGGCTGTGACTATAACAGAACGTGCGTTTCATCGAAAAGCGCAGGAAAATCTGATCACTGAAAACTGGAAAATATATCAATGCTCCACTTGAATGTATTGTTGAATGGAAACCACATTACCTGGAGCCGAGGTTGCAATACCTACAGCTTCCACACAATTTCAACAGTCTTGTCTTTTGCCTAGGATTTGTTTCTTGATCAAACGAACAAGAGACAGCCCATTTCTTCCGGTCTCCAACAGGATATTTTGGTTGAGATTTATCCGGACATTATTTCAAGACGTAGAGCTATAGAATATACATCGCCCCGTGATCAATTTGATCGATTATTAACGTTTACTAATACCTAAAGTTGCATTACAAAAGTATTTCGAAGTGTTTTGTGAAAGTTTATTGTCAACTTTTTTAATTAAAAAAAATGACGTTGCGTTATAAAACGCTGTTTTTTTCCTTGATCACACAGTCTTCATAGATCGATATCTAGGCTATATATGGACCGATTTAATAAAAAAAAGACCCAATAGTGATGTTTATGGGACATCTAGGAGTGCCAACAAAGAAGATCGTCAAAGGTAATGAATGTTTTATATTTTATTTCTGCATTTTGTGTAGCGCCGACTATGCTAATTATTTTGTTTACGTCCCCTGCGGGTCTTTAGGGGTGTTGCATGCTATCAGATAATAGCTTCTCATGCTTTCGCCAAAACGTTTGAGTTTTAACGAGTGCTATTAGCATTTAGCGTAGCGCATTTGCATTTCCAGATGTCTAGATGGGACGCCTGCGTGTCGGGTGGAGGTAAGAGGTTAACAGGCAGTCTCCTTGTGGAGTGCAACGAGAGAGAGGCAGGTCGTTATCGCGTTGGACTAGTTAACTGTAAGGTTGCAAGATTGGATCCCCCGAGCTGACAAGGTGAAAATCTGTCGTTCTGCCCCTGAACAAGGCAGTTAACCCGCCGTTCCTAGGCCGTCGTTGATAATAAGAATGTGTTATTAACTAACTTGCCTAGTTAAATAAAGGTATATAAAATTTTATAAAATTGACAAATCGGCACCCCAAAATACCGATTTCCGATTGTTATGAAAACATGAAATCGGCCCTAATTAATCCATCGACCTCTAATCTAAACTACAGAAATAAAACTATATTGAAAATGTATTGTTAACCTCTTGAAGTGAGGGGGCACTATTTTTATGTTTGGAAAAATAACGTTCCCAAAGTAAACAGCCTATTTCCCAGGACCAGATGCTAGAATATGCATATATATATTCAGCTTAGGATAGAAAACACTCTAAAGTTTCCAAAACTGTAAAAATATTGTCTGTGAGTATAACAGAACGGATATTGCAGGCGCAAGCCTGAGAAAAATCCAATCAGGAAGTGACTCTTATTTTGAAACCTATGTGTTCCTATGCATCCCTATAATAAAGGGATATCAACCAGATTCCTTTTTCTATGGCTTCCCTGAGGTGTCAACAGCTTTTAGACATAGTTTCAGGCCTTTATTTTGAAGAATGAGCGTGAACGACCACATTACGTAAGTGGTCAGGTGGGGGCTCTCAGAGTGATTTTTGCGCAAAAGAGAGAGGCGGCCATTGTTCCTCCCGGTCCTAGTGAAAAGCCAACTGTCCCGGGTGATATATTATCGAATAAATATATGAAAAACACCTTGAGGATTGATTATAAAAAACTTTGCCATGTTTCTGTCGACATTATGGATATAATTTGGAATTTTTGTCTGCGTTGTCGTGACCGCTATTTCCGGTGGATTTCTGGGGATAACGCACCAAACTAACGGAGGTATTTGGATATAAAAATATCTTTATGGAACAAAAGGAACATTTGCTGTCTAACTGGGAGTCTCGTGAGTGAAAACATCCGAAGATCATCAAAGGTAAACGGTTAATTTGATTGCTTTTCTGATTTTCGTGACCAAGCTTCCTGATGCTAAGTGTACACAATGCAATGCTAGGCTGTCGATAAACTTGTATTGCTTTCTCTGTAAAAGCATCATTTAAAAATCTGAGATGACAGGGTGATTAACAAAAGGCTAAGCTGTGTTTCGCTATATTTCACTTGTGATTTCATGAATATTAATATTTTCTTGTAATATTTGCTGCGCTATGCTAATCAGCGGTTGCTGAATGCAAATATACCGTATCCAGGATGGGTAGTTCTAATAGGCTTTTAATACTTAGTCTTTAATCAATTACCAGTTACCATATCTGCAATCAATCTCCCCGGTTTATAAGCAAATCGATGTGTTTCACCAGATACAGTATTATGTTCCTCTCCCATGCAGTAGTAGTAGAATGGCTGTTGTTCCTAGAAGACAGAAGCCATTGTTGAACTGATCGTTTATCATTTCAGTAATGGGAGCAGACTAATCATGTGTGTGTGTGCGTGTGTATTCTGGAGACTAGCGAGGATCCACTGCGTGGTGCTTGCCAGGGCCCATCCTCCAAAACAATGTTTGTCATTGTCTTCCCATGCCATCTGTTGAAAAACAACGGCACTCTCTCAAAATGATATAAAGATGCTCAAATCCCGGTTTCTTAGGAACATATGTGTATAAACCAAGAACAACAAAAGGCTATAGGAAGCAAGCCAGATGACTTCAAATTTAGCTTAATTTGAAATTGTCAGGGCAGCGAACTCTACAGTCAGTTGGTTTGGGAACACTTTCTATGAAGTACAAATGTATAATCAGGGGCGCAACTTTTACTGGGGACGGAGCGGGCATGTCCCTCCCACATTCTGAAATTGCATTTTGTCCCCCCCAAGTTTTATCATTGGAATGTGATTATAAAACGAGGCAACGGTGTGCTTTAGGACCATGTGGACGCCTCTGAATGCCGGGTAGGCTGTTTGGAGTGTTTATCCGACTGGATTAAATAAAAAAATAGATAAAAAAATCTAAAACCAAAGTGGCGCCCCTGCATATAATACTTCATAACATCCTTTATAGTGCCTTATAATGCACATAAAATGTAATGTTATTTCCCTAACAACTGTTAGGAGTTTCACCTTTCTGCTTCCTAATAGATGAGGAAAGGAAAAACTGATCCCAGATCTGTGTATAGTGTGCTGGATGGGATTGTAAAGAGCAGACACGGACAGGGATTAGGCCTAAGAATTAGGGCTTGCCTGTCTGTGTACTGTACGCACACACCTTTCTGGATGTCATGTTGGAAGTACATGTCTTCCTGATATATCTTATCAATATAATTGTATATCATGAGAGGAGTGTGTCTGTGTGTGTGTGTATGCCACAAAGCGTCAGAGTGTAGTGGGGGTGGGGGTGGGGGGTGGGGGGTTCCTTCCTGTCTTTATTTTCTCTGGAATTCCTTTGTTTTTGGAAGTCCGGAACGGAACAGGAGAAACTGAATCTGTGTGTTGCCTCGGGGCATGTTCTCCTTGAAAAGACACACACTGCCGCAAATAGGTTTGTGTGGCTGCTGTTTTCAAAGCCAGGAACAGCCAAGGTGCTTTTCTCCTCTCAGCATATAACAGTTCAGCAGGCAACAAAACAGATACTGCTACTTCTGCAGAAATATTTTCAAAGGATCCTATTAGCACTAGCTATGCTGCCTTTAGGCCGCTAGGTTACTAAAGGTTTAACCCTCCCACACTCATGTTGAAGCTGTCCTCAATACCTCAAAGTTAGACTTTGTCAATTAAAAGGTTAACTCTCAACCCCAATTTCAACCTTTGCCCAAACCCTTCAAATAAAATAAAAATGCATTCAGGTGAGAAGTTGTAGGTGGGGCATTTTCTCATAAATATTCATTTTGGGGGAGGGTAAGCATAGTTGTAGCTGATCCCAACACTTTCTTACTACTTTTCTTGCATA
Source organism: Oncorhynchus keta (assembly GCF_023373465.1). NCBI lineage: Eukaryota > Metazoa > Chordata > Actinopteri > Salmoniformes > Salmonidae > Oncorhynchus > Oncorhynchus keta. The sequence continues at coordinate 30,030,260 of NC_068422.1, forward strand.
CTTACCAGAAGTCTATGGAAGTCTACGAGTGATTTAATTAAATCTTAAATTGTAATGGGCAAAAGATAAATCAATATCATGTTTCCCTTTCCTAAATGGGTATGCATTTTTTGTGACAAAATTCAAATTCGAAGTAATATATTAAATTATAATGTTCATGAGGATGCATAATGCCTGCCAATTTGAAAAATACAAATAAAAATGGTGTTTAATATTTAATTTCCAGTAGTGCTGAGCGATTAACCGACATTTCGGTTATTTTTCGTTTTTTAAACAAACTAATTGACAGAGGTTGGTTCAATTATTTGAATTCCTTTTTGTTTGTTTTTATCTGTGAGCTCAATGTGCTGTTTCTGTAGAGATAAATCAGATCAAGTCTGAACTGTGCGATGTAGTAGGGAGTTGTAGTTTCCAACAGCCCAATATTCTACATTGTTTATCTCAGAGAACATGTTAAGTTTTTACTACAATAACCATAATCCATTGCGTGGCTTCTTAAACTGGCCGTTGTGTGGTGAAAGACAGAAAGATTGAAAAAAGAGAGAATGTGTGATACAGAGAGATAGAAAGCAGTTGATTTACGAGCCTGAAAATACATGACCTAAGTGACAGTTGGTATTTAGCAGTCAGAAAAGTTTGCCTTGTTTACTTTGAAGAACTACTAAAATAGTGATTTTTGTCAGACAGTATAGGCAGCAGCTCTATATGAGACGATGACTTGGGATGAAATAATAATGTCATCAAGTAAAACAAATATTTTTAGTAAAGTAAAGTAATAATAAATTATGGTTAATAAGTGATAAGCAGTACCATCATGGGACTTGTATTAATTGTTTTATTCTGTGTTGTTACAGCATTCAACCCACATAATGCATAACACATTTAATATCTAAAACAATTATCAAACCCGAAAAACCTTGAATATTTTTTAATAATCGAATCGAATCCAAACCGACCTCAAAAAGCACTAATCGCTCAGCACTCGTTTCCATGGTACTATCCAGTACAACACTGATTCGTAAAAACATGTACATGGTTAAATGAAAAATAATTTCTCATGTTTGCCAGTTTCTTTCCTTGTTGTAACAGTATGAATTGTGAAGAAAATAAAAATATTTCTACTCTTCCATGTGGTTTAAGACAAAATTCAAATGATTAATCAAATTTGATAAATCAGATGGATGGATTATTGTGTCAATAGAGAAATGCTCACTAATAGGGAGTTAAATAAATTTGTGCACAAAATTTGAGAAAATACACTTTTTGTTGCGTTTATATTTTTGTTCAGTATATACAGTGCCTTCGGAAAGTATTCAGACGCCTTGACTTTTTGAAAATGTTGTTACATTAAAGCCTTATTCTAAAATGTATTAAATTGTTTCCCCCCCTCATCAATTCACACACAGTATCCCATAATGACAAGGCAAAAACAGCTTTTTAGAAATGTTTGCTAATTCATTGAACATAAAAAATCTGAAATATCACATTTACATAAGTATTCAGACCCTTTACTAAGTACTTTGTTGAAGCACCTTTGGCAGTGATTACATCATCAACTCTTGGGTATGACACTCAAAGCTTGGCACACCTGTATTTGGGGAGTTTCTCCCATTCTTCTCTGCATATCCTCTCAACCTCTTGTCAGATTGGATGGGGAGCGTGGCTGCACAGCTATTTTCAGGTCTCTCCAGCGATGTTCGATCGGATTCAAGTATGGGCTCTGGCTGAGCCACTCAAGGACATTCAGAGTCTTTTCCCGAAGCCACTCCTGCGTTGTCTTGGCTGTGTGCTTAGGGTTGATGTCCTGTTGGAAGGTGAACCTTTGCCCCAGTCTGAGATCCCGAGGGCTCTGGAGCAGGTTTTCATCAAGGATCTCTCTGTACTTTGCTCTGTTCATCTTTGCCTCCTGACTAGTCTCCCAGTCTCTGCCGCTGAAAAACATCCCCACAGCGTGATGCTGCCACCACTATGCTTCGCCATAGGGATGGTGCCAGGTTTCCTCCAGACGTGACGCTTGGCATTCAGGCCAAAGAGTGCAATCTTGCGGGCTGTCATGTGCCTTCTGGCTGGCCACTCTACCATAAAGGCCTGATTGTTGGAGTGCTGCAGAGATGGTTGTCCTTCTGAAAGATTCTCCCATCTCCACAGAGGAACTTTAGACCTCTATCAGACTGACCGTCACGTTCTTGTTCACCTCCCTGACCAAGGCCCTTCTCCCCCGATTGCTCAGTTTGGCTGGGCGGCCAGCTCTAGGTTGAGTCCTGGCGGTTCCAAACTTCTTCAATTTAAGACGGATGGAGACCACTGTGTTCTTGGGGACCTTCAATGCTGCAGACATTTTTAGTGCCCTTCCCCAGATCTGCGCCTCGACATAATCCTGTCTCATTCACAAATGAATGCAACTGTTTTTAGTCTTTGCTGTAATAAAGGCTTTACAAAATAACCCGTTACAACAGACTCTCTGGTAAGCTTATAATGTATTTAGTGTTGTTTACGTTGTTCCAAACAGCCAATCAATTGGTCGAAAGAGCATACCACTCTCGGTCGACCAAGATTTTTTTGTCGGGGATAGCCCTGTTGAATATTAAGTTGTTTCATATCGACAACAAACATTTGAGTAATGCACAATTAAACATCACAAATCATTTTATTAAGGATTGTGCCTTCTGAAAGTATTCATACCCATTGACATATTCCACATTTTGTTGTTGTGTTATTGGCTTACACCCAATACCCCACAATGTCAATGTGGAATTATGTTTTGGGAATTTATACAAATGAATAAAAAATGAAAAGCTGAAATGTCTTGAGTTAATAAGGGAGAGGATCGTTACCTGTCTGATGGTAGACAGCTTGGTCAGCAGTAGGCTTGGGCGGTATACCGTATCTACTTTTTATTTCACTATATTGGTAGCGTCTCTTTAAGTGAATACCCGCAGTCAACTTGTGCAATACTTTAGGAGATAAAGCAGATTTCTTCATTCATCAGCAGTGTTCTTCATTTCACCTGTCACATTGTTTTATATTATGATGAAGTTTATCGTAGTTCGCCAGAACAGTTGAGCCAGTCACGTGCTTGTTTGTAAACAGCACAACGGGAGAAAGCAGGAGCTGGTGAGACCATAGCATTCTATATCTATCAGTGAGTCTCGGTGTGCCGACTTTAATTCATTTGTAAAAATTCCCCCAAAATAATTCCACACTGACATTATGGGGTATTGTGTGTAAGCCAGTAACTCAACAACAAAATGTGGAGTAACTCATGGGGTATAAATACTTTCTGGATGATGAAGTTACACATAATTCACCACTAAATGTTTTCCATCAGATATCTTATAAAAACCTCTGGATGAGTTATGTGTACAGTTGCCATTTTTTCCCTGTGCTTCCTACTAGTGTTCTTTTCCTCTATCACTACCATGGTGCTATCCTCAGATAATAGCATTGTTTGCTTTCGCCGAAAAGCCTTTTTGACTGTTGTTGGCTGTATTCACAACAAGTGTAGCTTTAATTTGCTATCTTGCATGTGTGATTTCATGAAATGTATTTGAATTTGGCTCTCTGCATTTTCACTGGCTTTGACCAGGTGGGACACAAGCGTCCCACATATCCCAGAGAGGTTAACTAGCTTGTCCTGCGTTGCATATAATCAATGCGGTGCCTGTTAATTTATCATCGAATCACAGTCTACTTCAACTTCGCCAAACAGGTGATGATTTAACAAAGCGCATTCGTGAAAAAAGCACAATCGCTGCACAAATGTACCTAACCATAAACATCAATACCTTTCTTAAAATCAATGCACAGAAGTATATATTTTTCAATCTGCATATTTAGTTAAAAGAAATTCATGTCTGCAGACTATTAACTAGGACAATTGTGTCACTTCTCTTGCGTTCAGTGCAAGCAGAGTCAGGGTATATGTAACAGTTTGGGCCGCCTGGCTCGTTGCGAACTGTGTGAAGACCATTTCTTCCTAACAAAGACCGTAATTCATTTGCCAGAATTTTACATAATTATGACATTACATTTACATTTACATTACATTTAAGTCATTTAGCAGACGCTCTTATCTAGAGCGACTTACAAATTGGTGCATTCACCTTATGAGATCCAGTGGAACAGCCACTTTACAATAGTGCATCTAAATATTTTAAGGGGGGGTGAGAAGGATTACTTTATCCTATCCTAGGTATTCCTTAAAGAGGTGGGGTTTCAGGTGTCTCCGGAAGGTGGTGATGACATAACATTGAAGGTTGTGCAATGTAACAGCAATATTTAGACTTAGGGATGCCACCCGTTAGGTAAAATACGGAACGGTTACGTAGTTCACTGATAGAATAAATGTTTTGTTTTTCAAAATGATACTTTCTGGATTTGACCATATTAATGACCAAAGGCTTGTATTTCTGTGTGTTTATTATATTATAATTAAGTCTATGATTTCATAGGGCAGTTTGACTGAGCAACAGCAGGCTTGTAAGTATTCATTCAAATAGCACTTTCCTGCGTTTGCCAGCAGCTCTTCGCAATGATTGACGCACAGCGCTGTTTATGACTTCAAGCCTATCAACTCCTGAGATTAAGCTGGCAATACTAAAGTGCCTATTAGAACACCCAATAGTCAAAGTATGTGAAATATTAATGGTATAGAGAGAAATAGTCGACGCGTCATCATTCCTATAATAACTACAACCTAAAACTTCTGGGAATTTTGAAGACTCATGTTAAAAGGAACCACCAGCTTTCATATGTTCTCATGTTCTGAGCAAGGAATTTTTACATTTATTTTTATTGAACCTTTATTTAGCTAGGCACTTAAACATTCAATTTTTTACATGGCACATATTGCATATTTACTTTCTTCTCCAACACTGTGTTTTTGCATTATTTAAGCCAAATTGAACATGTTTCATTATTTATTTGAGACTAAATTGATTTGTATTTGTATTATATTGAGTTAAAATAAATGTGTTCATTGTTCATTCAGTATTGTTGTATTTGTCATTATTACAAATATATATATATATATATACAAATTGTCCGATTAATCGGTATCAGCTTTTTTTGGTCCTCCAATAATCGGCATCGGTATTGGCATTGAAAAATCATAATTTCTCTACTTGAATTTGACTAATTTTACTTGGGAAGGTCAATAAAGTACATATTTGTGTTTTTAAATAATCCTAAATAATTACTCCACATTCTTGTCTTGACATACGTCACTGTTTTGAGCCAACTTTGCCGCGGACTTTGAACGGGGCACCCGGCTCATGCCCGGGAGGCCGCCCGGTTTTCAATCTCCGCCCACCCGGGCCAGCTTAATCGGATCCCCTCATTGTAATATCGCTGTAACTCTCAGCTACAGGAATAGTTGGTTAAGAGAGCACACAAGGCCTACATCCCAATTCTCCACCCTTCTCTTATGCTTTGTACTTTCAAACTCCTCATCGTGGAAGTATGCAAGTTCACACTTCGGGATAAGGGAGGAGAATCGGGACAGAAATCAGCAACATGACAGTAACTTTGTAACATGTTCAACTAATTTGAGTACTGCCTATGAGGAGAAAGGGTGCTCCACACACAGTCTGTTCAGTGTGTGACACAATGTGTCTTTGAGTTGCACAATCACTGTCAAGTAAATGACTTGTCATGACTTGCAAACATTCAGTACTCAGTAGTTACATGCTTCCAACCTCTGCCTCCTATCTATCCAGGTAGTAGAACTTAATAAGGGATACTTATTTGTAAATGTTCTACATGAGTTTATCGCTAAGTTTAGATGCCCTCCAGTGTTGTCCGCCACTACTCTCCCACAGACACATCTGGAACTCCTAAACAAACAGACAAACAGACACACAGACATGCGGACACAGAGAGACAGACAGAAAAAGAGACGCACAGAAAGAGAGACACACAGTGTGAGAGTTGTGCCCCAAAAATAATCAAAAGCAAAACAAAATGTTCTGTTGTACATGTGATGTTACACTATATAGTATGATCGTAGGCTTGGGAGGTATACAGATTGTCATTCCTTCATACCGACATTGTGCCATACTGGGATATTTGGTAATACCGGCACTGAACACAAGGGTCGCTGTTTTCTAACCCTACTGATACTCTGTAATTCGAAGGTTAGCAATGCTAACAAGTACATTTCAAATCCCATAGAGAATCCTAAATAAATGTTAATGAACGCACTGCAAACATTTTATACAGTGTCCGACCTAAACTATACAAGTAAGTAACTCAAAAATGCTACTCACAGTTCTCTGCACACACAAAAGACAGCAAGGCTAATGATCCAGGAGGGGATTCTCTGCTGTTACCATTCGAATCCTTGATTTTGGAATACGTTAACCACTTAACTAGATAGCTAACTAGCTACTAAATTAGCAAACCAAAAGCACAACTTCAGAGCATTTAGCACACTTTAGACAGTTAACTTAATAAGTTATAAGACACCTAGCTGGCAAACATTTAGTTGAATTCCATACTGTAATTTGATTTGATTACAAGGGGCATGCTGCCCAACAGTGAGTGATTCACAAGGCTCTGGTCTCTCTCGTTGTGTGCTTGTAAACAAACACCATGTGACTGGGGACTATCGGTAAGCTTCATAATGAAAAATTATGTGACAGGTGAAATGAATAACGCAATCTTCTTTATTTTCTAACGTATTAGACAAGCTGACTGCAGGTATTTACTTAAAGTAGCTACAAATAATAAAATGTCAAAAACAAATTCTATGAAATAGTTTCAACGTTATTGACGGTATTGAAAAAACATATTTTTCCAAATACCTCAGTATACGGTATATTCCCTTGTTTTTGAATAGAGAAATACTGTTAGTGAGCCCCTCTAGAGTAACATTAGTGCATCATAGCTTGCTAGCTGACTGTGGTAGAAAATAAATAACCATGCTAGTTAAACAGCTAATTGTTTCAATAAACCTTCAAAATACCTTAAGCAAGCTAGCCAGGGCCAGTGGGCTAGCTAGCTAACATTAGCCAGTAACGTTAGCCAGTAGTGCCTCTTCATAGCCAGCTAACTACTAGCTATCTAACCTACCTACCGGTAGCTACATTTAATAGCCAATTAGCCATATTAGCTACTAGTAGCTCCCCGTGTTCCCTCCACGGAGCTTTATAGTCCCCTCCCACAAACTCCTCGCACACACTGGCTGTTCTTCTTCTTCTGTGGGGTTTCACATTGGCTGTTGTTGCTGGGACCGCCTAAAAACACGCCACATCAATACAGCTACAACTGAAAGTGACTGTTGCCAGAAGGCACAGGCAACCTCTTCCACCTCACGTTACCGAAACATTGCCCACATTGTTGGACTGACAATCAACAGAAGTCTAAAGCGAGTCAGGTAAATAGCTTTTTTTTGTCTTAAAGGGGCAGTGTTGTTTTTTGAGACAGGCTTGAATAAGTTAAGTAGCCAATAGGCAGAGGGCACATTTGTCTGATTCTCTGTAATAATGGTATGGGAACAATAATGCATTTTATTTTGTAAAGTGGTTTCTTGCATCAAACAACACAACAACATTTTAAGTCATCTCTTTGTCATAAGGACAAGTGAAGAAACAGCTTAATGCTAAGCCCCGCATGTTTAAAAAAAAATAGAATGGAATGTAGGCCTACATTGAACACCACACATTGGCTGCTACTGTAGGCTGAATGAACAGCTATTTCTATGGTAAAATGTTATGGGATACATTTTCTCCATTGTTTTTGATGGAAGGCCAATCTGGTAGGCCTACATTATGATCAAATAGCCACAGTAGCCTACTTGACCACTATCTGAAACTGTAACTTCAAGCGAGTACAGCCTTAGTGTTCACAGTAAACGCTGGAAGTTGCACAGAATTTACACAACGTTCAAGTTTGCGCTCAGCAGAGATTAAATTTGCTCAGTGCCCAAAAACATTTGAGGAAACATTGCTCACAGTTACGGGTTCACTTCTCAGAATTAGAAGTGTGTGTGCAGGGTAGGAATATTGTAAAGAAAGGATTTTAGAGATAACACATCTGCTCCATGTGGGATTAGACCTCACAACCTTTGAACTATGAGCCAATTGTTTTAGCAGACTGTGCCACCAACCAATTGTAGCAGATAAGAAAAAAGACATCCAATTGACATGAACACCATTGTCATCTATTTCTTGTTATGATGGATGTAGCTAAGAATATAAACATATAATCCTCATAGCCTACGGTTTTCTTCTTCTTTGTAAAAGCACACAGATGTTTATGAAACGGTAAGCAAGAACATTGAATTTGGTCATATGTGGAAATGTGCCTTACTGCCTTTTGAATTTTGTAGTGTAGTCAAGGAAGCATCATTCAAAATATATTGTCAGTGACACAGTCCACTTACCAAGACCAATACCAAATAAGGAACACTGGCACCTGCTTTTATAGTAAGCCTTGAAGTGGTACCACCCAGCACACCTAGAATGGAGTGTATTTCATACTGAACCCCTCCCCTGAGATGGCGTAGAGGCACCTCTACATCACGATTTCAATGGTGAATACAGGTGAAACACTCTTATAAGATATGGAAAATGCAATATAATGTATGACATAGGCACTAATAAGTGCCCATAACTCATACACAAACCATTAAAATGCCAACACAGTTTATCTTTTTTTTTAACTCTCCATGTGACTGACCACTGCTGTTCCGACACTGGATTTCTGTGACAAGTTTCTTATCAGGGGTAAACTATCTATCTCGTTTCCCTCGTTTGAAGGCGTGTTGTGTTGAGAGAGAGGGAATTGAATAGGCATGTTGCCAGCCTGCTTCTATAGAGCCAGGCCCATTCTTCAGCCAGCTCTTGAAGGCGGGAGGAGAGGGAAGAACATGAGGAAAGGAGGAGGGGAGCCAAGGTATTTCCCTTTGCTGAGGAGGAGCAATAGACAGAAGAGAAGTTGGAGGAGACGAGGGAGAGACAAAGGGAGGGGAAAGATAGAGAATAAGTGGTAGGGCGATGAAGGAATGGGTTAGAGAGGGAGGAACTGGAGGCGAAGGAGGAGGAAGAGGAGGAGCAGGAGGAGAGAGAAAGACAGGGAGGAGGGGTAGAAGAGGGAGGGAATAATGGTGGTTGTACCACGTGGATGCTAATTGTATTGGTGTTGTGCTCCTGTCAGACTGTCAGTGTAAATCTGTTTGACGGGTCACTTTGTAAATCATTATGAAGCCTAAAAGCCTTTCTATTGGATTCCAGAGGAAAAAGCTGCTGTATGTTTCCTTTGTACCATGATGATGTCAATGGTCATGTTGTTTGATTCTGCCCATATGGCTGCAAGGTTATTATTAGCTATAGATTTTCTTTTTCTTTACTCTTCTCTTCTCTCCTGCTTCCTTCACAAAAGAGGGAGTAGAGTAATTCAGTCAATGTTTGGACATGTGCATTACAGTTTATGAAGCTTTTGTTTTTGTGATTTTATCTTGCTTGTGTTGCTATGCTCAATTGAGGCGTTTTCACCCGGACTATGTACAAAATAAGGTTGTCTGAAATGGCACCCTGTTCCCTTTATAGTGCACTATTCTTTTACCAGGACCATTGCTCTTCCCTCTGTGTCGGTGGGTCAGCTGAGGTGAAAACCAGCAGTCCGTGCTTGAGGATTATCTAAACTCTGTTTCACTTTCTGGCCAAACAGGCTTCAACCGGACGGGATCATGACAGAGAACATTACGTCCTACACAATAATGAAGCTTGCATGGCATAGTATGCTGTTTGATCAACATCATCCTCTCTCTCTCTCTCTCTCTCTCACTCTCTCTCTCTCTCTCTCTGTTCCTAGCACTTCCTAGCACTATCCTTTCTCCCCTCCCGTCTCTATCTTCCTACTGTCTTCTCTGCCATTCCCCCCTCTCTCTTTCTCTCTCTCTCACCCCGCTCCGACCTCTCCTCTGGTGCCAACAGCATTGTTTGTGGACGGCAGACATCAGTAATACACTGTCCTTGCTCTGATCTGAGGCTCTGAAGCTGGAAGCACCGCGGTCAAGCAGAGTAGCATCAGATAGTTCAGACACACAGCAGAGCGATGCAGTGGTGCCTGAAATGATTGCCACCCTTGATAAAGATGAGCAAAAAGTACTGTATACTCAGGAAAAACGGGAAATTGCTCAGAGAAAGACATTTTGTTTAACAAGTAATACTTTTTTTCTCTCAAAAAGGTTTGGGTCAAAATTATTGACACCCCTGTTTTCAATACCTTTTAGTCCATCACCCTGTGAGGATAACAGCACTGAGCCTTAAATAATATATTTGTATTTGTTGGAGAACACATTGTGGAGGGTTCTTAGACCATTCCTCCATACAGAATCCTTCCAGATGCTTGGTATCCTTATGGACTGCCCTCTTCAATTAAAACTGCAGGGTTTCATGTCTGGAGACTGAGATGGTCATTGCAAAATGTATATTTTTTGTGCCAATTAACCATTTCTTTGTGGATAATTGTTTTGTAATTGTTTTTTTTTTCAGTAATAATACAACAGTGACAGTGTACATACAGACATACCAAGCCACACACAGGACAATAACAGACAACAACAACAACAAAAACACTACCAATACTACAGCCACAATTATGGGTTTATATTGTGGCTAATCAAAATCATATCTCAAACTAGGGATTAGATGGAGAAAATTCAGCATATAATATGGTCAAAAGCTGAATACTCTCCTTATTTTGGATTTTATGAAGGAGAGATGGCTGAGGACCAGGTGGATATTTTAGTGGCTTTAGCTCTGTGGATTATTGCAGTGAACCTCTCAAGGGTTAAGATGTCCATATAGTAGTAGATCCACAGAGTGTTCAAGGGAGACTCCTGATCAAATCATGCTTTCAAAATGGCCTTATTTGCTGAAGTAAGCGCAGCCATCATTAGATATAACTTTTTGGAGCGTAGACAGATAGCTGAAGTATCTCCAAATAGGAGTAGGCCAGGACATTTGGGGAGCCTTACAGGCTGACTACACTGCTCGCGTCGCATCGCATATCCCAGGACAAATTAGCTAGCAACAGCAAGCTAGCTAAATAGGACAAATTATCTAGCAAGTGCAAGCTAGCTAGCTAAATTGCCATAAATGTTTCATGCTTTTCGACCTGTCCCCAAAGTAATATAATTGGTTCAGAGTTTGTTTTGATAGTTGAACCTGCGTGCCGTGATTGCGTTCGGTGATCGCGTTCGATGTAGGGGGCCAAAATACAGTTAAGCACGATGATGGTTTGTTAGGGGTCTATAAGGGGAGCAGAATTATTAATTCATTAATTATTTGTGGATTTGATGCGTGCTTGGAGTTATTGTCTTGCTGGAAGATCCACTTGCGGCCAAGTTTCAGCCACCTGGCAGGGCAACCATGTTTTTGGATAAAATGTACTGGTGCTGTGTGAAGTTAGGGCCCCAGGACCAGTGGAAGCAAAATAACCCCATAACATCAAAAATCTCATCTCGCATCTAATTGTAGGTTAACCTTTTGCGTGTAGGGGGCAGAATTGTCTTTTTTGGCTAAAAAACATACCCATTTGAAACTGCCTATTTCTCAGCCCCAGAAACTAGAATATGCATATTAGTGTCCGATTAGGATAGAAAACACTCTAATGTTTCCAAAACTGTAAAAATATTGTCTGTGAGTAATACAGAACTGATATTGCAGGCGAAAACCTGAGGAAAATCCAATCAGAAGTGCCTCTTATTTTGAAACCTCTCTGTTCCTATGCATGCCTATCCTACATTTAAAGGGATATCAACCAGATTCCCTTTTCTATGGCTTCCCTAAGGTGTCAACAGTCTTTAGACATAGTTTCAGGCTTTTATTTTGAAAAATGAGCGTGAAAGATCACATTGCGTAAGTGGATAGGTGGGGGCTCTCAGAGTGAGTTTTGCGCTACAGAGTAAAGCGGCCATTGTTCCTCCCGGTTGTTTTGAAAAACCTGGTTGATACATTATCGAATATATATTTTTAAAATAACCTGAGGATTGATTATAAAAAACTTTGACATGTTTCTGTGGACATAACGTGACAAACAAACATCGGTATTTTGGGTCTAAAAATAATCTTTATGGAACAAAAGGAACATTTGTTGTGTAACTGGGAGTCTCGTGAGTGAAAACATCTGAAGATCATCAAAGGTAAACGATTATTTTGATTGCTTTTCTGATATTCGTGAACTAGGTACTTAATGCTTAGGGCACATAATGTTATGTTATGCTGTCGATAAACTTACACAAACGCTTGGATTGCTTTCACTGTAAAGCATAATTTCAAAATCTGAGACGACAGGTGGATTAACAAAAGGCTAAGCTGTGTTTTGCAATATTGCACTTGTGATTTCAAGGAATATGAATGTTTTTTCGTAATAAAAAACTGTGTTGCGAAATGGGTACAGAGACATGGTTATTGGTCCTACCAGATCCACGAGAAGGTTCTAGATAGTGTATGCCTCTGTCCATCGACTGTTGATGGATGTGGATATCCGGGTTCAGGTCTCAGGGTCCCAATGACTTTGCAATTAGCTCTTTAACTCTGTCTGTACAGTACCTGATAGAGCAGACCCGGAAGGCCTGGACGTTCATTTGAACTAGAGGTCGACCGATTATGATTTTTCAATGCCGATACCGATTATTGGAGGACCAAAAAAATCAGATGCCGATTAATCGGTCATTTTTTAAATATTTAAAAAAAATATTTATTTGTAATAATGACAATTACAAACAATACTGAATGAACACTTATTTTAACTTAATAACTTAACTTTATACATCAATAAAATCAATTTAGCCTCAAATAAATAATGAAACATGTTCAATTTGGTTTAAATAATGCAAAAACAAAGTGTTGGAGAAGAAAGTAAAAGTGCAATATGTACCATGTAAGAAAGTTTAGGTTCACATATGAAAGCTGGTGGTTCCTTTTAACACGAGTCTTCAATATTCCCAGGTAAGAAGTTTTAGGTTGTAGTTATTATAGGAATTATAGGACTATTTCTCTCTATACCATTTGTATTTCATTAACCTTTGACTATTGGATGTTCTTATGGGCACTTTGGTATTGCCAGTGTAACAGTATAGCTTCCGTCCCACTCCTCGCTCCTAACTGGGCTCGAACCAGGAACACAACGACAACAGCCACCCTCGAAGCAGTGTTACCCATGCAGAGCAAGGGGAACAACCACTCCAAGTCTCAGAGCAAGTGACATTTGAAACGTTATTAGCGCGCACTAGCTAGCCATTTCACATTGGTTACACCAGCCTAATCTCGGAAGTTGATAGGCTTGAAGTCATAAACGGCTGCTGGCAAGCGCACGACTGTGATGTTTGAATGAATGCTTACGAGCCTGCTACTGCCTACCATCGCTCAGTCAGACTGCTCTATGAAATCATAGACTTAGTTATAACATGATAACACAGAGAAATACGAGCCTTAGGTCATTAATATGGCCAAATTCCGAAATTATCATCTTGAAAACAAGATGTTTATTCTTTCAGTGAAATACGGAACCGTTCCGTATTTTATCTAATGGGTGGCATCCATAAGTCTAAATATTCCTGTTACATTGCATAACCTTCAATGTTATGTCAGAATTACGTAAAATTCTGGCAAATTAGGCGGCCCAAACTGTTGCATATACACTGACTCTGCGTGCAATGAACGCAAGAGAAGTGACACAATTTCACCTGGTTAATATTGCCTGCTAACCTGCATTTCTTTTTGCTAAATATGCAGGTTTAAAAATATATACTTCTGTGTATTGATTTTAAGAAAGGCATTGATGTTTATGGTTAGGTACACATTGGAGCAATGATACGCAACACAATGATTATATGCAACGCAGGACACGCTAGATAAACTAGTAATATCATCAACCATGTGTAGTTAACTAGTGATTATGATTGATTGATTGTTTTTTATAAGATAAGTTTAATGCTAGCTAGCAACTTACCTTGGCTTACTGCATTCACGTAACAGGCAGTCTTCTCGTGGAGTGCAATGTAATCAGGTGATTAGAGCATTGGACTAGTTAACTGTAATGTTGCAAGATTGAATCCCCCGAGCTGACAAGGTACAAATCTGTCGTTCTGCCCCTGAATGAGGCAGTTAACCCACCTTTCCTAAGCCGTCATTGAAAATAAGAATTTGTTCTTAACTGGCCTGCCTAGTTAAATAAAGATTTAAAAAAGGTGTAAAAAAAAATGGCCAAATCGGTGTCCAAAAATACAGATTTCCGATTGTTATGAAAACTTGAAATCGGCCCTAATTAACCTGCCATTCCGATTAATCGGTCGACCTCTAATTTGAACTCCCCAGATTGGTCCACCCCCCCCTCCCCCAATAGCAAGCAATGTAATAGCTGGCAATACAATCCAAGCCCTGGGCGGCATGCCAAATACCTGAAGCTGCTGATGGCAGAGCAGTACCAGATATCAGTTTCAATTCAATTCATTTCAAAGGGCTTTATTGGCATGAGGAACATATGTTTACATTGCCAAAACAAATAGAATAGACAATAAACAAAAGGAAAATAGTCTGTAAACATTACACTCAAATTACAAAAGTTTAAAAAGAATATAGACATTTCAAATGTTACATTTTTGTCTGTGGAGTGATATCTCTCTCTTTCTCTCTCTCTCTCCCTCTCTCTCTGAGTAGCATCAGCTAGTTCAGACACAGTAGAGACCTGTCAGTACAAGACAATATTGGTAGCAACCCATTACCTTGTAGTGGAACAAGCAGAATGTACAATATGAACCATTCTTCCCTGAGTATTTGCATTGTACCTTCATTCAAATGGGCAATAGTCACAGCACCAACCAACTTTAGTTGCTTGTTGTCTGTAGGCAGGAGTGTGTGTTATGTGTAGGAAGTCACTGTCACGCCCTGGCCATAGAGGCTTTTATTCTCCATTTTGGTTTAGGCCAGGATGTGACTCGGGTGGGCATTCTAGTTTCTTTAATTCTATGTTTTCTGTTTCTATGTTTTGGCTGAGTGTAGTTCCCAATCAGAGGCAGCTGTATATTGTTGTCTCTGATTGGGAATCATACTTTAGCAACCTGTTTTGCCTCCTTAGTTGTGGGTAGTTGTCTTTGTTAGTGGCCTGTATAGCCGAAGTAAGCGTCACGTTCGTTTTTGTTGTTTCTTGTTTGTTGGCGACATTCTTAATAAAGGAATATGTACTCTCACCACCCTGCACCTTGGTCCATTCCATACGATGATCGTGACAGTCACGCTATCTGTTAGTCAATCTGTCTGAGTGACTGCCTGACTGACTGCCTGCTGCGTGACTGACGACTGATTGTGGCCCATCTTTGATAACTCCTGAAGGGTCTCTTTTTTTAGATTCACCAGTATATATTAAACAATTTGAACTGACAGTTTTACACCATTTCATAACATTTATCACAAAAAATATCTGCATTAGATACAGGAAAAGGAGAAAATCCTTTGATTTGACAGTTACTTTATAGTAAGCCAGAGGCCATACCAGTGTTGTTACAAAGTGAAACATTTGAATAAAATAGGAAAGAGTATTTAATGACTGTTGGCAGATTGTGGTAGGAAGAGGTGGGTGTAAGTTAGAATGCAGACAGCACCCCTCTGCCAATTCTGACACCTCACATAACCTCACATAATGTGAAAGAGAACTGCTTCACCAAATTCCCTTTAAGATTTTAACGGTATTACTACTCTTATCGATACTGCTTATCGATCCGGTACTTTAATGATATTCTTATCGGTTATTTTTGTTATTTTTTGACGGAAAAAACTAAACAAATTAAGAATAGAATTAACATTGCTTTATTTTCTGAAATGTAAAACAAATGAAATAAACAATATTTTGCAGAAGACAATACAGTGGTATATAGCAACACAGGTGGGGCATGCAGGTAGGCTGCAGAAGACAATACAGTGGTATATAGCAACACAGGTGGGGCATGCAGGTAGGCTGCAGAAGACAATACAGTGGTATATAGCAACACAGGTGGGGCATGCAGGTAGGCTGCAGAAGACAATACAGTGGTATAGAGCAACACAGGTGGGGCATGCAGGTAGGCTGCAGAAGACAATACAGTGGTATAGAGCAACACAGGTGGGGCATGCAGGTAGGCTGCAGAAGACAATACAGTGGTATAGAGCAACATGGTGGGGTATGCAGGTAGGCTGCAGAAGACAATACAGTGGTATAGAGCAACACAGGTGGGGCATGCAGGTAGGCTGCAGAAGACAATACAGTGGTATAGAGCAACACAGGTGGGGCATGCAGGTAGGCTGCAGAAGACAATACAGTGGTATAGAGCAACATGGTGGGGCATGCAGGTAGGCTGCAGAAGACAATACAGTGGTATAGAGCAACACAGGTGGGGCATGCAGGTAGGCTGCAGAAGACAATACAGTGGTATATAGCAACACAGGTGGGGCATGCAGGTAGGCTGCAGAAGACAATACAGTGGTATAGAGCAACACAGGTGGGGCATGCAGGTAGGCGGCAAAATGACTAACAGTTCTTAAAAGTTCTTCTGGAGAAAGATCAACATATTTGACTTCTTTGGCAGAAGTTTGGACCTCTCCTGGCTCATTGTGTTCCCTGCAGTTGAAAATACCCTCTCGCTAGGGGTGGAGGAGGCTTGAGCACAGAGGTAGCTTGTTGCAATGTTTGTGAGGAGGGACAGAGTAGCTCTCTTCTCCCACCACCATATCACAGGATCTTCAGCCATGTGGATGGGAGGCGGGCCTTTGTAGAGCTCCACCTCTAGGTCAACACGCTAGCTGAGGGTGAGGGACGAGGTGTCCTGTTGGATCGTCAACCTCAACTCCCTGTCCTCCTCTGAGAACCGCTCCTCCAAGGCACTCCTTGTTTTGTTCAATGGAGGTACTGTCTCCTCCATTTCCTCTCCTTCTCCTTCAGACTCCTTCTCAGCCTTATGGAAGTCTTCATCCTTCAGACGGTCCAGGTTGTCCTTGGTCATTGCTTTTCACAGTCGTGGGTCCAAGGCTGCTGCTTAGATTACTGGATACTGCTCCATCAATCTCTCTATCATTAGATAGAGTTCCATCTGGTCTTGACATCAAGGATGATTGAGGGTTCTGAAGGCCTGAAACAACAACAAAAACAACATACATACACTTGAATATTGAATTAAATTGTTAAATGTGGGAATTTCAAAATAATAGTTTAATAGATTGAACTGACTGTCTTACCAAGGTAAGCTGCTTTTCCTTCAAGACTGTTTTGGACATCGAGGATCTCTTGAAACACACGACCACTGCTCTGATTCAGGCTGTCCATTTATCAGTGGAAGTAATTTTGTAGATTTTCTGCGCTGCCAGATTCAATGTGTGCGCAAAGCATCCTATTTTTAGGATGTGTAGCCTCTTAATGGCAACATCCATATTGACAGCATTATCAACAGTCACAGCTACAATCTTGCTCGGCTCTGTCTCAAACTCTTCCAGAATGTCTGAGATCTCCTCTGCCACTACTTCACCAGTTTGCCATTTGTACACTGCCCTGGTGTGGAGGCCCTTCTGTTTTACACTGCCCTGGTGTGGAGGACCTTCTGTTTTACACTGCCCTGGTGTGGAGGACCTTCTGTTTTACACTGCCCTGGTGTGGAGGACCTTCTGTTTTACACTGCCCTGGTGTGGAGGCCCTTCTGTTTTACACTGCGCTGGTGTGGAGGACCTTCTGTTTTACACTGCCCTGGTGTGGAGGACCTTCTGTTTTACACTGCCCTGGTGTGGAGGACCTTCTGTTTTACACTGCCCTGGTGTGGAGGACCTTCTGTTTTACACTGCCCTGGTGTGGAGGCCCTTCTGTTTTACACTGTCCTGGTGTGGAGGACCTTCTGTTTTACACTGTCCTGGTGTGGAGGACCTTCTGTTTTACACTGCTTCTGGCGTGGATGACCTTCTGTTTTGCACTGCCCTGGTGTGGATGACCTTCTGTTTTACACTGCCCTGGTGTGGAGGACCTTCTGTTTTACACTGCCCTGGTGTGGAGGCCCTTCTGTTTTACACTGCCCTGGTGTGGATGACCTTCTGTTTTACACTGCCCTGGTGTGGATGACCTTCTGTTTTACACTGCCCTGGTGTGGATGACCTTCTGTTTTACACTGCCCTGGTGTGGATGACCTTCTGTTTTACACTGCCCTGGTGTGGATGACCTTCTGTTTTACACTGCCCTGGTGTGGATGACCTTCTGTTTTACACTGCCCTGGTGTGGATGACCTTCTGTTTTACACTGCCCTGGTGTGGATGACCTTCTGTTTTACACTGCCCTGGTGTGGATGACCTTCTGTTTTACACTGCCCTGGTGTGGATGACCTTCTGTTTTACACTGCCCTGGTGTGGATGACCTTCTGTTTTACACTGCCCTGGTGTGGAGGCCCTTCTGTTTTACACTGTCCTGGTGTGGATGACCTTCTGTTTTCCACTGCCCTGGTGTGGAGGGCCTTCTGTTTTACACTGTCCTGGTGTGGAGGACCTTCTGTTTTACACTGCCCTGGTGTGGAGGCCCTTCTGTTTTACACTGCCCTGGTGTGGAGGCCCATCTGTTTTACACGGCCCTGGTGTGGAGGCCCATCTGTTTTACACGGCCCTGGTGTGGAGGCCCTTCTGTTTTACACTGCCCTGGTGTGGAGGCCCATCTGTTTTACACGGCCCTGGTGTGGAGGCCCTTCTGTTTTACACTGCCCTGGTGTGGATGACCTTCTGTTTTACACTGCCCTGGTGTGGAGGACTTTCTGTTTTACACTGCCCTGGTGTGGATGACCTTCTGTTTTACACTGCCCTGGTGTGGAGGACTTTCTGTTTTACACTGCCCTGCTGTGGAGGACCTTCTGTTTTACACTGCCCTGGTGTGGATGACCTTCTGTTTTACACTGCCCTGGTGTGGATGACCTTATTTTTTACACTGCCCTGGTGTGGAGGACTTTCTGTTTTAAACTGCCCTGGTGTGGAGGACCTGCTGTTTTACACTGCCCTGGTGTGGAGGCCCTTCTGTTTTACACTGCCCTGCTGTGGAGGACCTTCTGTTTTACACTGCCCTGGTGTGGATGACCTTCTGTTTTACACTGCCCTGGTGTGGATGACCTTCTGTTTTACACTGCCCTGGTGTGGAGGACTTTCTGTTTTACACTTCCCTGGTGTGGAGGCCCTTCTGTTTTACACTGCCCTGCTGTGGAGGACCTTCTGTTTTACACTGCCCTGGTGTGGAGGACCTTCTGTTTTACACTGCCCTGGTGTGGATGACCTTCTGTTTTACACTGCCCTGGTGTGGAGGACTTTCTGTTTTACACTGCCCTGGTGTGGATGACCTTCTGTTTTACACTGCCCTGGTGTGGAGGACTTTCTGTTTTACACTGCCCTGCTGTGGAGGACCTTCTGTTTTACACTGCCCTGGTGTGGATGACCTTCTGTTTTACACTGCCCTGGTGTGGATGACCTTCTGTTTTACACTGCCCTGGTGTGGAGGACCTTCTGTTTTACACTGCCCTGGTGTGGAGGACCTTCTGTTTTACACTGCCCTGGTGTGGATGACCTTCTGTTTTACACTGCCCTGGTGTGGAGGACTTTCTGTTTTACACTGCCCTGGTGTGGATGACCTTCTGTTTTACACTGCCCTGGTGTGGAGGACTTTCTGTTTTACACTGCCCTGGTGTGGATGACCTTCTGTTTTACACTGCCCTGGTGTGGATGACCTTCTGTTTTACACTGCCCTGGTGTGGAGGACCTTCTGTTTTACACTGCCCTGGTGTGGATGACCTTCTGTTTTACACTGCCCTGGTGTGGAGGCCCTTCTGTTTTACACTGTCCTGGTGTGGAGGACCTTCTGTTTTACACTGCTTCTGGCGTGGATGACCTTCTGTTTTGCACTGCCCTGGTGTGGATGACCTTCTGTTTTACACTGCCCTGGTGTGGACGACCTTCTGTTTTACACTGCCCTGGTGTGGAGGCCCTTCTGTTTTACACTGCCCTGGTGTGGATGACCTTCTGTTTTACACTGCCCTGGTGTGGATGACCTTCTGTTTTACACTGCCCTGGTGTGGATGACCTTCTGTTTTACACTGCCCTGGTGTGGATGACCTTCTGTTTTACACTGCCCTGGTGTGGATGACCTTCAGTTTTACACTGCCCTGGTGTGGATGACCTTCTGTTTTACACTGCCCTGGTGTGGATGACCTTCTGTTTTACACTGCCCTGGTGTGGATGACCTTCTGTTTTACACTGCCCTGGTGTGGATGACCTTCTGTTTTACACTGCCCTGGTGTGGATGACCTTCTGTTTTACACTGCCCTGGTGTGGAGGACCTTCTGTTTTACACTGTCCTGGTGTGGATGACCTTCTGTTTTACACTGCCCTAGTGTGGAGGCCCTTCTGTTTTACACTGCCCTGGTGTGGATGACCTTCTGTTTTACACTGCCCTGGTGTGGATGACCTTCTGTTTTACACTGCCCTGGTGTGGAGGCCCTTCTGTTTTACACTGTCCTGGTGTGGATGACCTTCTGTTTTACACTGCCCTAGTGTGGAGGCCCTTCTGTTTTACACTGTCCTGGTGTGGAGGACCTTCTGTTTTACACTGCCCTGGTGTGGAGGCCCTTCTGTTTTACACTGCCCTGGTGTGGAGGCCCATCTGTTTTACACGGCCCTGGTGTGGAGGCCCATCTGTTTTACACGGCCCTGGTGTGGAGGCCCTTCTGTTTTACACTGCCCTGGTGTGGAGGCCCATCTGTTTTACACGGCCCTGGTGTGGAGGCCCTTCTGTTTTACACTGCCCTGGTGTGGATGACCTTCTGTTTTACACTGCCCTGGTGTGGAGGACTTTCTGTTTTACACTGCCCTGGTGTGGATGACCTTCTGTTTTACACTGCCCTGGTGTGGAGGACTTTCTGTTTTACACTGCCCTGCTGTGGAGGACCTTCTGTTTTACACTGCCCTGGTGTGGATGACCTTCTGTTTTACACTGCCCTGGTGTGGATGACCTTATTTTTTACACTGCCCTGGTGTGGAGGACTTTCTGTTTTAAACTGCCCTGGTGTGGAGGACCTGCTGTTTTACACTGCCCTGGTGTGGAGGCCCTTCTGTTTTACACTGCCCTGCTGTGGAGGACCTTCTGTTTTACACTGCCCTGGTGTGGATGACCTTCTGTTTTACACTGCCCTGGTGTGGATGACCTTCTGTTTTACACTGCCCTGGTGTGGAGGACTTTCTGTTTTACACTTCCCTGGTGTGGAGGCCCTTCTGTTTTACACTGCCCTGCTGTGGAGGACCTTCTGTTTTACACTGCCCTGGTGTGGAGGACCTTCTGTTTTACACTGCCCTGGTGTGGATGACCTTCTGTTTTACACTGCCCTGGTGTGGAGGACTTTCTGTTTTACACTGCCCTGGTGTGGATGACCTTCTGTTTTACACTGCCCTGGTGTGGAGGACTTTCTGTTTTACACTGCCCTGCTGTGGAGGACCTTCTGTTTTACACTGCCCTGGTGTGGATGACCTTCTGTTTTACACTGCCCTGGTGTGGATGACCTTCTGTTTTACACTGCCCTGGTGTGGAGGACCTTCTGTTTTACACTGCCCTGGTGTGGAGGACCTTCTGTTTTACACTGCCCTGGTGTGGATGACCTTCTGTTTTACACTGCCCTGGTGTGGAGGACTTTCTGTTTTACACTGCCCTGGTGTGGATGACCTTCTGTTTTACACTGCCCTGGTGTGGAGGACCTTCTGTTTTACACTGCCCTGGTGTGGAGGACCTTCTGTTTTACACTGCCCTGGTGTGGATGACCTTCTGTTTTACACTGCCCTGGTGTGGATGACCTTCTGTTTTACACTGCCCTGGTGTGGAGGACCTGCTGTTTTACACTGCCCTGGTGTGGAGGCCCTTCTGTTTTACACTGCCCTGCTGTGGAGGACCTTCTGTTTTACACTGCCCTGGTGTGGATGACCTTCTGTTTTACACTGCCCTGGTGTGGATGACCTTCTGTTTTACACTGCCCTGGTGTGGAGGACTTTCTGTTTTACACTGCCCTGGTGTGGAGGCCCTTCTGTTTTACACTGCCCTGGTGTGGAGGACCTTCTGTTTTACACTGCCCTGGTGTGGAGGACTTTCTGTTTTACACTGCCCTGCTGTGGAGGACCTTCTGTTTTACACTGCCCTGGTGTGGATGACCTTCTGTTTTACACTGCCCTGGTGTGGAGGACCTACTGTTTTACACTGCCCTGGTATGGAGGACCTTCTGTTTTACACTGCCCTGGTGTGGATGACCTTCTGTTTTACACTGCCCTGGCTTGTGTAGTGCACTGTAACGGTGAGATAGTGGTCCTGACAGAGGCTGGTCCACCTGTCTGATGTGATGGCCAGTTTTGGCACTTCCTTCTGCGCAGCGATTACATTGTCTGTTTCTACACCATACCAGGTAGGAATTAATATGTCACTGAGGTAACTCCTGGAGGGGGGTGTATATTTGGGTTTGAGTGCCTTGTTCATCTTCCTATGGTAAAAAAATATAGTTTTCAGGTGATGAATTATCCTTGTTGAATTATTGTGTTGTTGTGTATTGTATTGTGGAGTGATGGGACTAACATACAACCCTTTTATACTACTATATCCTAAACATGAATACAACTCAATATATACTGACAGACTGTTACCTAAAGCCCTTGGACTCCACTGTTGCAAAGAGGTGTAGGCCTTGCACTATGAACTTGGTCACGGCTAGGTGGCACTCTTTCATCCTCTCCTCAGTCATCCTCCCACTAGCTGCCAGCGTGAAGGGGCTTTGGGCTTGTCTTTGGCTTGGACCAGCGGTATTAGAGGGAGGAGTGGGTTGGTTCATTGTAGCTGCAACTTTAACAAAAAAGTTGGAAAATCTTTAAATGGGTGATTGAATTTATGAACGCACCAATAGCTAAACAATCAGCTGGCTAATGGTCACGTTTGATCATGAACCCATGTTCTCATTTATTTAGTTAATTAACCCCGCGTGTGGGCTCTAGGCTGCTAGCAACATACCTAACGTAGATCGGGCAACGAGAGATGAACTACTAGTCGAAAACTGTGCTTTTCTCTGCCTATACATGATGCACTTTCAATAGATGTTTGGACAAATTGCTCGTGTTGCGGCCCTTACAAGAAATGGTCTTGTTGCACTTGTGACAACGAGCATTGTCAGCATCGACTCTGGTGAAGTGCAACCACACTTTTGGCCATAGTGGAGTTTGGAGTGTGACTGTTTGAGGTTGTGGACAGGTGTCCTTTATTCTGATAACACGTTCAAACAGGTGCCATTAATACAGGTAACGAGTGGAGGACAGAGGAGCCTCTTAAAGAAGAAGTTACAGGTCTGTGAGAGCCAGAAATCTTGCTTGTTTGTAGGTGAACAAATACTTGTTTTCCACCATAATTTGCAAATAAATGTATTAAAAATCCTACAATGTGATTTTCTGGATTTTTTTTTTAAGTGTACCTATGATGAAAATTACAGGCCTCTCTCATATTTTTTAAGTGGGAGAACTTGCACAATTGGTGGCTGACTAAATACCTTTTTGCCCCACTGTAGTTGTATAATGCAGTTATTAGTCATGAAGTTAACGTTTTAATGGTGGAAGTCAAAGTAAGCTTACAGTTCACAAAACATGAAATAAAGCTACGAAGCATGTATTGTTTTCGCATCAGGTTTGCCTGGAGCTACACCTTTAGCATAACGTTTGCTTATCAACCACCAACTGATTTAATATTGCTATTGTTTAATATGTTTGATTAACGATCCAAAGCGGTACATCTAAAGCAGTGGTCGCCAACCGGTCGATCTTCAAGGCATTCTTAGTCGATCACCAAATATTTCTGTAGAAAAGCCAACGAATGATAAAGGCTTGCGCACCTTTTTTAAAAATCGTGTTGAGCTGTTTCCGGTAGGTGCACTTGATTCAAAAGTCCTGTGCACCGGGTAAGCAAAGTATTCCCATGGTACAAACTCCGCCTACCGGCAAATCTGTGACTAAATCGAGTGCACCAACTGCGCCGCTGCCCAATCGGATAGCTCGTATCACCATGGCTGCAGAGCTTCCATGACCCTGGTCACAGCCAAGTTAAATAGTCTACATAAGATTAAATAACTTTTAAAACCATGACCACAGAGGGACTGTCAACGAATACAGCAGAGTTGCTGTTTTTATGAGTGAGTTCATGTTTAAGTTTATATTCAGCACGGTCATTGTTTTTATTCAACACTATTACAAAATGCTCTTCTCCGTACTTCCGCTCAGGCTGCAGCTGCAATGAACGAGTAGCCAAGTATCGAAAGCCCTGCGTTGTATTATTATTAGCAGCTTGTTGTGTCAATTTTAATATTAAGGAATATTTTACTTTTTCTGGTCAGAGGAACAACATGAATTTGTGCATGAAGCAAATGCGGTGCGACTCGTGTTTTGCCATCAGGTGGAAGACTGTCCCCTCTCTGGTCAGTCTCACCAGAGGAAAGGAAGGAGAGAGGAGGTGGAAGACAGTGTCCCCTCTCTCTGGTCAGTCTCACCAGAGGAAAGGAAGGAGAGAGCAGGTGGAAGACTGTCCCCTCTCTCTGGTCAGTCTCACCGGAGGAAAGGAAGGAGAGAGCAGGTGGAAGACTGTCCCCTCTCTCTGGTCAGTCTCACCAGAGGAAAGGAAGGAGAGAGCAGGTGGAAGACTGTCCCCTCTCTCTGGTCAGTCTCACCGGAGGAAAGGAAGGAGAGAGCAGGTGGAAGACAGTGTCCCCTCTCTCTGGTCAGTCTCACCGGAGGAAAGGAAGGAGAGAGCAGGTGGAAGACAGTGTCCCCTCTCTCTGGTCAGTCTCACCGGAGGAAAGGAAGGAGAGAGCAGGTGGAAGACAGTGTCCCCTCTCTCTGGTCAGTCTCACCGGAGGAAAGGAAGGAGAGAGCAGGTGGAAGACAGTGTCCCCTCTCTCTGGTCAGTCTCACCGGAGGAAAGGAAGGAGAGAGCAGGTGGAAGACAGTGTCCCCTCTCTCTGGTCAGTCTCACCGGAGGAAAGGAAGGAGAGAGCAGGTGGAAGACAGTGTCCCCTCTCTCTGGTCAGTCTCACCGGAGGAAAGGAAGGAGAGAGCAGGTGGAAGACAGTGTCCCCTCTCTCTGGTCAGTCTCACCGGAGGAAAGGAAGGAGAGAGCAGGGACCGTGAGAGGCAGTTGGGAAAAATAGTTTTGAACGGTCATCCAACTCGGAATTCCAAGTGGGAAACTCTCGCGCTCCGACTTTTCCACCTGAAGATCACTGACGTTGTGTTTTGACCTGGTTGACCATCAGATGCAGGTCCCATCAGTCCAGTGCCTCACAAGTGCTAAACCAACTGATCTATTTTGTTATCGTAGCTCGAGTTTTGAAATATAATATGGTCCGATTAACAATATTGACAGGCCAATCATATAGCCAATATGCTGTGCTAATGTATTAAGCTTTACTGCCCAAACCTCATTCCTAAAAAACTTGTTGTGAGTTTAATGTAAAAACAAACCAAAAAATCTGAGCAGTTGATCTCAGCTTACTTTTTGACTGCGAAAGTGATCTTGACTCATAAAAGGTTGGTGACCAAGCATGGGAATATCCTTGTAAAATATGTGTTTGGCTTTGATCTGGGTTTCTGATCAGAAAGATCTAAAAGCCTATTATAATTCAAAACCCAGAAGGGACATTTTGATAATCACATCTCTTTATTCAACATTTCATAATGGATTTATGTACTGTATCTAATCTTCTATGAGTCAATAGAGGAACCCAGATAAAAGTAATCAAACAGTGAATAACATGTTAAAGCGTTCCACAGGGATGCTGGCCAATATTGACACCTAATGCTTCCCACAGTTGTGTCAAGTTGGCTGGATGTCCTTTGGGTGGTGGACCATTGTTGATACACACGGGAAACTGTTGAGCGTGAAAAACCCTGCAGTGTTACAGTTCTTGACACACTCAAACCGGTGCCTCGGGCACCTACTACCTTCTGGCACCTACTACCGTTCAACGGCACTTCAATCTTTTGTCATGCCCATTCACCCTCTGAATTGCACACATACACATTCCATGTCTCAATTGTCTCAAGGATTCAAAATATTTTTTACATCTGTCTCCTCCCCTTCATCTACACTGATTGTGGATTTAACAAGTGACATCAATAAGGGATCATATCTTTCACCTGGATTCACCTGGTCAGTCTATGTCATGGAAAGAGCAGGCGTTCCTAATGTTTATACATTCAGTGTATATCGGTAACTCCTGTCCCCCTCAAAATGAACGTCTTCATTTTGTTTAGTTAATGTCATGATACTCACATCTCTTGACTCAACTATTCTGAATGGATTCATGCAGTGTTGTAGTACTCCAGTCTGGTTTCCAGACCACATATTGAGTGTCTCGGACTTGGATGCATTTTTATTCGGTCTTGACTCAGTCTCGACAATTTCACTCCCCAATTTCGTGATATCCAATTGGTAGTTACAGTCTTGTCCCATCACTGCAACGCTGCTACAGACTTGGGAGAGGCAACGGTCGAGAGCCATGCGTCCTCTGAAACACAACCTTGCCAAGCCGCAATGAATCTCGACACACTGCTCGCTTAACCCAGAAACCAGCCGCACCAATGTGTCGGAGGAAACACAGTCCAGCTGGCAACCGGAGTCATTTTGCAGGCGCCCGGCCTGCCACAAGGAGTCACTATAGAGAGTGATGGGACAAGGACATCCCGGCCTGCCACAAGGAGTCATTATAGAGAGTGATGGGACAAGGACATCCCGGCCTGCCACAAGGAGTCATTATAGAGAGTGATGGGACAAGGAAATCCCGGCCCGCCACAAGGAGTCACTATAGAGAGTGATGGGACAAGGACAGCCCGGCCTGCCACAAGGAGTCACTATAGAGAGTGATGGGACAAGGACATCCCGGCCTGCCACAAGGAGTCACTATAGAGAGTGATGGGACAAGGAAATCCCGGCCTGCCACAAGGAGTCACTATAGAGAGTGATGGGACAAGGACATCCCGGCCTGCCACAAGGAGTCACTATAGAGAGTGATGGGACAAGGACATCCCGGCCTGCCACAAGGAGTCATTATAGAGAGTGATGGGACAAGGACATCCCGGCCCGCCACAAGGAGTCACTATAGAGAGTGATGGGACAAGGACAGCCCGGCCTGCCACAAGGAGTCACTATAGAGAGTGATGGGACAAGGACATCCCGGCCTGCCACAAGGAGTCACTATAGAGAGTGATGGGACAAGGAAATCCCGGCCCGCCACAAGGAGTCACTATAGAGAGTGATGGGACAAGGAAATCCCGGCCGGCCAAACCCATGATCCCTTATTGATGTCACTTGTCAAATCCACTTCAATCAGTGTAGATAAAGGTGAGAAGACAGGTTGAAGTATTTTGAAGCCTTGAGACAATTGAGACATTGATTGTGCATTTGTGCCATTCAGCGGGTGAATGGGCAAGACAAATCATTTAAGCACCTTTGAACGGGGTATGGTAGTAGGTGCTAGGCGCACCGGTTTGTGTCAAGAACTACAAAGCTGCTGGGTTTTTCACGCTCAGCAGTTTCCAGTGTGTATCAAGAATGGTCCACCACCCAAAGGACATCCAGCCAACTTGACACAACTGTGGGAAGCATTGGAGTCAACGTGGGTTAGCATCCCTGTGGAACGCTTTCGACACCTTGTAGAGTCCATGACCCAACGAATTCAGCCTGTTCTGCGGGCAAAATGGGGGGGTAGTGCAACTCAATATTATGAAGGTGTCCTTAATGTTTTGTACACTTAGTGTTTTGGGAATCAGGTGCCATTCAGTCACAGCCTGAAACATTTGTTTAGTTAGCGTCATGGAAATGATGGAAATGAGATAGAGATTAGATGTATGGTAGTTGCCTCTCGCAGTGTTTGTTATCTAGCGAAATGCTACGTGAGTTGTGAAGCGGCTGTGGCGTTTAGTTGGCCGGATGCCCAACGCCAACCCTATGACAGTGGTTCTGTGGTGAGGAGAAACATAGCGGACCCTATGTCAACCCTACAATGGCTCTATAATGATGAGAAAGGTACTGTATATAGATTACATTTACACTACAACTAACAGGTATCAATATTGATGCTGTTTGCATACGCTCGTTTCCCAAGAGTCCAGAGTGGAGGAACTGAATAATATTGTAATATTTTACTATTGCTGACTCAAAATGCATTTTGAGTCAGTTGAAATGTTGATACATGTACATAGAGATACATAACATCTTAAAAGCCTACAATAACTATAAGACATTATAAAAGTCCATTCATGCTAATTATCTTTCAAATATTCATTTCAATATCTCACGTGGGGGGTTGGTTAGGACCGCCAAACTCTCTCGAAAGTACCTATCAAAAGCATCTGTTAGAGACAGACGGGTAGAGTGGTGAATGAGACGAGACCCTCACTTCCATAACAGAAGCCACTCTCCTGCCCTCGTTATTCTCTCTTCTCTTCCTCACAAGGAGTGTCACTACTCTATCTCTCCTCATATCGACTGGTTACCCGATTGCCTGCTTAATCTGCTCACAAGTCACCGGTGAAGGATATTGTTGCCGAGTGTCTTCAGACCCTGTTGAGAGGCTGAGTACTAACCAGAAGGTTTTTGTTTTGAGTAGAAATGAAAATGTCTATTTCTCAGTCTGTGTTGGTAGCTGCCGTCACTGCTAGCTATTGATACTCAGTTAGCCCATGCTGCAAGACTTAGGCTAACATGACTAGCTTGCAGTGATACAGTTTATCCATAACTGTTGTGTAATCTCTAATGGGAGCACGTTGCTTACGCAGTCTCTAAACTTTTTTCTTGTCCTGGGACGTGTCTATTGTGCTTTAAAATACTTTCACAGCAGCTATTAGCCACTGAAAAGCGTGGAGATTTTATATTTCTCCTTCTTTCTGCAATACGGAAGTTGGCCATATCCCCAATTGTGAGATATTCAAAACAAATAATTGAAAGAGAACTTAAGGTTACTTGCGGAACCCCGGTTCTCTGATAATATGAGTGCGATATTTCACTGCATTCCCCTGCTTACAAGAGGAAGAGAAGCATTTTAATTTTAATTGATTTTATTTTATTTTTTACCTTTATTTAACTAGGCAAGTCAGTTAAGAACAAATTGCTTGAGAATAACCAGAAGGCGGGAGAGTGGCTCCTTTTATGGAAGTGAGGGTCTCGCCTCATTTGCCACTCTACCTGTCAGTCTCCAACAGATGCTTTTGATTGGTACTTTCAAGAGAGTAGGCTGTCCTAGTGAACCCTCACATGTGGGATATGTCAATCATGATATCAGAGAACCGGGGATACGCAAGTAACCTTATGCTATAACATTTGAATAATACAGGTATGCTGCTGTTGTGTAATCCAGTACCTGACTTAAGAATAGTTTCAAGCCAAGGCCTATCTATGTTCTACTGTTTTCAGTGTGGATGCAAGGCGTCACAGATGTTAAGATTAGTACGCCTCACCTCAATTGACCAATGAGGCCATTCACGGTCACTGAATACTCTACGAACATTAACGCTATAAATGAATCGTAAATGGTACCCTATTCCCTTTAGAGTGCACTACTTTCAACCACGGCCCATAGGGGAATAGGGCGCCAATTGGAACGCACCCTATAGCCCTGTTCTCTGTTCTCATTTCATCAGATAACATGTACTGAACAAATATTAGGCTAGGCTTACTGTGTACATCCATTTCCACAGCTTACACTGCCAGTGTATACAGTGTGTCATAAAAGATTACTCTTATGTGTGTTTACCGCCTATTTGTGTCGGGCTAATGGTTGTTTGTGGGGTTGTCATTGTCTTCGCAACACTCCTTTCAAATACAAATACTGGAAATATATTCAACACAAGTTTCTTGTCAGATCTGTCTAAATACCGTAGCCTATTTAGTCTACATTTCTTTATAATTTTCGTTTCTGTCTGTTTTATTCAAAGCGATGTCTTTTCAGATGTAGCCTGTACAGTATCCAGAAGTGTCAGGCCCAGTACCGTTCCTCTGCCCAGGATTCTCTCTCTCTCTCCTCTCTTTCTCTCTCCCCTCGCCACCCCCCTCTCTCTACTCTCTCTCTCACTTTCTCTCTCTCCCATCTCCCCCCTCTATCTCTCTCACTCTCTCTCTCAGAGTGTCCTCTCTGGGCCCATGTGGCTGAAACTCAGCAGGCCGGAAAATCTGTTTTATACAGATGGCTGGCAAGGTCGGGTGGAGGGAGAGTGAGCGAGAGGAAGAGAGAGGGAATGAGAAAGAAATAGGGAGGGAGAGGGACGGAGAGAGGGAGAGACAGGAAGATACTGAGAGAGAGGGACAGAGAGAGGGAGAGACAGGAAGATACTGAGAGAGAGGGACAGAGAGAGGGAGAGACAGGAAGATACTGAGAGAGAGGGACAGAGAGAGGGAGAGACAGGAAGATACTGAGAGAGAGGGACAGAGAGAGGGAGAGACAGGAAGATACTGAGAGAGAAGGACAGAGAGAGGGAGAGACAGGAAGATACTGAGAGAAAGGCAGAAAGAGAGAGAGAGGGACAGAGAGAGGGAGAGACAGGAAGATACTGAGAGAAAGGGACAGAGAGGGAGAGACAGGAAGATACTGAGAGAGAGGGACAGAGAGAGGGAGATACAGGAAGATACTGAGAGAGAGGGACAGAGAGAGGGAGAGACAGGAAGATACTGAGAGAGAGGGACAGAGAGAGGGAGAGACAGGAAGATACTGAGAGAAAGGGACAGAGAGGGAGAGACAGGAAGATACTGAGAGAGAGAGGGACAGAGAGAGGGAGAGACAGGAAGATACTGAGAGAGCGGGACAGAGAGAGGGAGAGACAGGAAGATACTGAGAGAGAGGGACAGAGAGAGGGAGAGACAGGAAGATACTGAGAGAGAGAGGGAGATACAGGAAGATACTGAGAGAGGGGGACAGAGAGATGGAGAGACAGGAAGATACTGAGAGAAAGGGACAGAGAGGGAGAGACAGGAAGATACTGAGAGAGAGAGGGACAGAGAGAGGGAGAGACAGGAAGATACTGAGAGAAAGGGACAGAGAGAGGGAGAGACAGGAAGATACTGAGAGAAAGGCAGAAAGAGAGAGAGAGGGACAGAGACAGGGAGAGACAGGAAGATACTGAGAGAAAGGGACAGAGAGAGGGAGAGACAGGAAGATACTGAGAGAAAGGGACAGGAAGATACTGAGAGAGAGAGGGACAGAGAGAGGGAGAGACAGGAAGATACTGAGAGAGAGAGGGACAGAGAGAGGGAGAGACAGGAAGATACTGAGAGAGAGGGACAGAGAGAGGGAGAGACAGGAAGATACTGAGAGAGAGAGGGAGAGACAGGAAGATACTGAGAGAGAGGGACAGAGAGAGGGAGAGACAGGAAGATACTGGGAGAAAGGGACAGAGAGGGAGAGACAGGAAGATACTGAGAGAGAGGGACAGAGAGAGGGAGAGACAGGAAGATACTGAGAGAAAGGGACAGAGAGGGAGAGACAGGAAGATACTGAGAGAAAGGAACAGAGAGAGGGAGAGACAGGAAGATACTGAGAGAGAGGGACAGAGAGAGGGAGAGACAGGAAGATACTGAGAGAGAGAGGGAGAGACAGGAAGATACTGAGAGAGAGGGACAGAGAGAGGGAGAGACAGGAAGATACTGAGAGAAAGGGACAGAGAACGAGAGACAGGATGATACTGAGAGAGGGACAGAGAGAGGGAGAGACAGGAAGATACTGAGAGAAAGGGACAGAGAGGGAGAGACAGGAAGATACTGAGAGAGAGGGACAGAGAGAGGGAGAGACAGGAAGATACTGAGAGAAAGGGACAGAGAGAGGGAGAGACAGGAAGATACTGAGAGAGAGGGACAGAGAGAGGGAGAGACAGGAAGATACTGAGAGAAAGGGACAGAGAGAGGGAGAGACAGGAAGATACTGAGAGAAAGACAGAACGAGAGAAACAACTTGTTCTTTACCTCTTCTACCCTCCCTGCCACTGCAGCCTTTCCCTCCATGCTGCCACCCGTCACTTGACTGCGGTTAAAATCAAATAAAAGCCAGTCAGTGGCTGGCTGCTGGCCTGGCGCCCGGCCAACACACAGATTACTGGCCCAAGGAAGGCTGTCAAACCATCTTGACGGGTGATTAGTACTACTCTATCATTCCTCATCATTTAGCCAGCCTGCCCTGTGTGCTGGGATTTATCTATCTCTCTGTGTCCCAAACCTATTCCCTAGTGTATTATTTTTGACCAGGGCCCTATGGGGTTCTGTTCCAAATTAGTGCACTATGGGTCAAAAGTAGTACACTATAGGGAACAGGGTGTCTTTGGGACACAGACTCTGTCTGACCCACTGGGTTTGGAATGTAGGCCTACTGAGGGCTATGCCGATGTGCGCTTAGGTGGAGTCAGATGTTTTAGAGCAACGTGCACCTTTCAGTAACATGATACCCTGGCTGTTCCATGTGTTCCTAGACTCCCGAATAGCAACAATTTTCTTGTTGTTGTCTTCCCATTTGTGGGTAAAAGCAAATTAGAAAAACGTTGAAGCATCACCACTGTTAGCTAATTTAATAGAAAACCAACTAATAAGAATAATACTAGCTACATGTAGGCCTAATGAAAGTTTAGGATTGTTTTACATGACCTCATTTTGTGCTTGCCAGTTGGCTGTACAGTAGGTACACTACCTGGCTGAAACCAGCCTTTTAGTTTCCCACATGTACCCCGTGTGAAATACGTTTTATAAGTAAATCATATGATTATACTTGCCAGTGTAACCTACAACATTATCCCAGTTTGATGTACTGCTTAAATGTATTCTCTCCCATATCAGCTGAAAGTAGAATCTCATAATCAGAACAAAATGGTCGAGCAGCTGTTTTTACAGCTACAATCACATAGTTATTACTTCTAAACAAAATACCTTTCAGGGAGGATTCTTATCAAGCTAAAATGCTGTTTGGTTTATTGTTTGAACAGTCACTGAGATGCATAGCCTATAGATCAGACCAAGGCCCCAAGTAAGTTTGGTTTAGTTTCATTGCCTACACAACACAACACGGCCCCCACAGCAGCGCAAGGAATTCTCCACCCCGTTCCAATATTTGAGCGGAAACAAAACTCTTTCGCCGCGAGTAGCGTAGACAGGACTACGTACTACAAGGAGCTGGCTATTTTGTGACGATAAACAGCATTCACGTACTGCGTTACGGTCAGAATCGTCCGTTTGCATAAGGTTCCTTGCTTTACTGTAAATAATATCACTACTATATATATGTGTGTGTGTGTGTGTGTGTGTGTGTGTGTGTGTGTGTGTGTGTGTGTGTGTGTGTGTGTGTGTGTGTGTGTGTGTGTGTGTGTGTGTGTGTGTGTGTGTGTGTGTGTGTGTGTGTGTGTGTGTGTGTGTGTGTGTGTGCAATGGGTAACCTTGTGGCTGATTAAAGGTTGTCAGCGGAAGTTATGGCTCTTTGTGGATGTTGATGATGTGTGTCGTGTCCTTAGTGACTTTGACAGGCCAAGCTGCCCAACTTTTAAACTCCGGGGAGAGACGGAAGAAAGGGGGGAGAGAAAGAGAGGCTGGAGGAAGGAGAGAGATGGGTTGTGGGGTTTT